>NW_026975233.1:0-114097 GCF_030014295.1 Loxodonta africana | reverse complement strand
CATGGCAAAGGAGAATTAAGATTGTACATGGAATTAAAATTGTTAATCAGCTGACCTTAAGAAAGAGTATCCTCTGATTATAATGACATAAAATTAGAAATCAATAACAGAAACAGCAAGGAAAAAAAATCAAATACGTGGAAACAGAACAACACCTTGCTTAAAAACTACTGGATTATAGAAGAAATCAAGGATGGACAAAATAAATTCATAGAATTAAATGAAGAATGAAAACATGTCTTACCAGAACCTTTGGAAAACAGCAAAAGCAATGCTTAGAGGTCAATTTACAACAATAAATGCACACATTCAAAAAGAAGAAAGTGCCAAAATCAAAACATTAACCCTACAACTTGAACAAATAGAGAGAAACAAAAGTAGCCCTCAGGCACCAGAAGAAAGGAAATAATAAAGGTTAGAGCAGTAATGAATGAGATAGAGAATAAGAAAACAATTGAAAGAGTAGACAATACTAAAAGACGTTTTTTTGAAAAGATCAACAGAATCAATAAACCACTGGTCAAATTGACAAAAGAAAAAACAGGAGAGGAAGCAAATAACCTAAATAAGAAATGGAATGGGTGATATCATAACAGACCCAATGGAAATAAAAAGGATCATAACAGAATACTATGAAAAATTGTACTCTAACAAATTTGAAAATCTAGAAGAAATGGACAAATTTCTAGGAACACACTACTTACCTAAACTAACACAAATTGAGGTAGAAAAATTAAATAAACCCACAACAAAAGAAGAGATTGAAGAGATAATTAAAAAAATAAAAACCACCACCAACAAAAAAGCCCTGGCCCAGACGGCTTCACTGGAGAATTCTACCAAACTTTCAGGGAAGAGTTAACATCATTACTACCAAAGGCATTTCAGGCATAGAAAAGGATGAAATACTCGCAAACTCATTCTATGAAGCCAGCATAACCATGATAGAAAAGTCAGGTAAAGATCCACAAAAAAAAGAAAATTACAGACCAATATCCCTCATGAATATAGACCCAAAAATCCTCAACAAAATTCTAGCCAATAGAATTCAACAACATATCAAAAAATAATTCACCATGACCACGTGGGATTCATACCAGGTATGCAGGGATGGTTCAACATTAGAAAAACAATAATGTAATCCATCACATAAATAAAACAAAAGACAAGAACCACATGATCTTATCAACTGATGCAGAAAAGGTATTTTAAAAAGTCCAAAACCCATTCTTGATAAAAACTCTCAGTGAAATAGGAATAGAAGGAAAATTCCTGGACATAATAAAGGCCATTTATACAAAGCCAACAACCAACATCATCCTAAATGAAGAGTCTTAAAGCATTCCCCTTGAGAAGGGGAACCAGACATGGATGCCCTTTGTCACCGCTCATATTCAACATTGTACTGGAGGCCCTAGCCAGATCAATAAGGCAAGAAAAAGAAATAGAGTGCATCCAAATTGGTAATGAAGAAGTAAAAGTATCCCTATTTGCAGATGATATGGTTTTATACATGGAAAACCCCCCAAAATCCACAAGAAAACTACCACAACTAAAATAGAAGATTTTGCAAAATATCGGGATATAAGATAAACATACATAAGTCAGTCAGATTCCTCTGCACCAGAAGAGAGAACTTCCAAGAGGAAATCACCAAATCAATACCATTATAATAGCCCCCAAGAAGATAAAGTATTTAGGAATAAATTTAAACAGAGATGTAAAAAACCTACACAAAGAAAACTACAAGACACTATTACAAGAAATCAAAAGAGACCTAAATAAGTGGAAAAACATACCATGCTGATAGACAGGAAGACTCAACATTATGAAAATGTCAGTTCTTCCCAAAGTGATCTACAGATACAATGCAATCTCAATCCAAATTCCAATGACAACTTTTAGCATGTTGGAGAAACAAATCACAAACTTCATATGGAAAAGGAAGAAGCCCCAAATAAGTAAAGAATTACTGAAGAAGAACAAAGTGGGAGGCCTCACACTACCTGATGTTAGAACCTGTTATACCACCATGATAGTCAAAACAGCCTGGTACTGGTACAACAGACACATAGATCAATATAACAAAATTGAGAACCCAGACGTAAATCCATGCACCTATGAGCAGCTGATAGTTGACAAAGGCCCAAAGTCCATTAAATGGGGGAAAAGACAGTCTTTTTAACAAGTGGTGCTGGCGTAATTGGATATCTGTCTGCAAAAAAATGAAACAGGACCCATACCTCACATCATGCACAGAAACTAACTCAAAATGATCAAAGACCTAAATATAAAACCTAAAATGATAAAGATCACGGAAGAAAAAATAGAGACAATGCTAGGAGGCCTGATACACGACATAAACAGGATACAAACCATAACCAACAATGCAGAAACATCAGAAACTAGATAACTGGGGTCTGCTAAAAGTCAGTTATGCTCATGAAAAGAGTAAAAACAGAACCTACAGATTGGGAAGAAATTTTTAACTATGACATAGCTGGGAAGGGTCTAATCATTAAAATCTACAAAGTACAGCAACACCTCAACTACAAAAAGACAAATAAAAAAAATTAAAAATGAGCAAAGCATATGAACAGACACTGCACCAAAAAAGATATTCAGGTGGCTAATGTACATATGAGGAAATGCTCATGATCATTAGCCACCAGAGAAATGCAAATTAAAACAACAAAGAGATGTCTTATCACCCCAATAACACTGGCGCTAATCCAAAAAAAGGAAACCCTGGTGGTGTAGTGGTTAAATGCTGTTAACCAAAAGGTCGGCAGTTGGAATCCACCAGGTGCTCCTTGGAAACTCCACAAGGCAGTTCTACTCTGTCCTATAGGGTCTCTATGAGTCAGAAATGACTCGATGGCAATGGGTTTGGTTAATCCATAAAACACAAAATAAAAATGTTGGAGAGGTTGTGGAGAGATTGGACTCTCATGCACTGCTGGTGAGAATGTAAAATGATACAATCACTTTGGAAAACAATCTGGTGCTTCCTTAAAAAGCTAGAAGTAGAAATACCATAAGATCCAGCAATCCCACTCATAGGAATATACCCAAGAGAAGTAAGAGCAGTCGCAGGAATAGACATATGCATACCATGTTCATGGGAGCACCATTTACAACAGCAAAAAGTTGTAAACAACCTAAATGCTCATCAACAGACGAATGGGAAACAAATTATGGTACAGACACACAGTGCGGCCTACTGACGGAGCCCACTTCTACTCCGACACCCAACCGGTCACTGTGAGTTGCGTTTGATTCTACTGCAACTGGTGGTGTTTTTTGTTTTATATGAAGATATAGCTGTAGCTATGTTGTTGTTGATGTCTTGCGCCGAATGTTGTTGTTGAGAGCAGTTGCTATTTAGTTGGCTTCTACTCAAAGTAACCTAATATATAAGAGAAAGAAAATTTCCCTGGTCCCATGCCATCCTAATGATTGTTGGTATGTTTGAGTCCATTGTTGTTGTTATTGGGTCAATCCATCTTTTTGAGGGTTTTCCTTTATTTTTGTGATCTTCTACTTCACCTAACAGGACTTCTTTTCCTAGTGATCGGTCTTTCCAGATAATGTGTCCAAAGTACGTAAGATGAAGTCTTGCCATCCTCATTCCTAAGGAACATTTCACTGTTTTATTGTAAGACTGATTTTTTTGTTCTTTTGTTAATCCATGGTACATTCAATATTCTTCACCAACACCACACTTCCACGCATCAGTACTTCTCCTGCCTTCTTTTTTCATTGTCCAGTTTTCACATTCGCAGAGGTGAACAAAAAGACCACAGTGTTGAATAGAAGTAGGGAAAAGAGATATCCTTGCCGTGTTCCTGATTTTATGGCAAAATCTTTCAGTCTTTCACCATTGAGTATAATGTTAATTGTTGGTTTTTCACAACTGTCCTTTATCATTTTAAGGAAGTGTACTGAGGTGAAGGAAATTCAGAGCTATATGACAGTATTGCACAACAAGCTATTTAATGGGGCCAACACATTGAAAGTCACATGCAAGGGGGTGGTCCCTGTAGCAGAAGGTCTTCCAGAGGCTAGAGTCACAGGTAGCATCAGAAGGAGAAGAGAGCAAGAAAGCTCCCAGGGGTGAGAAGCGATATCCTCCTGCAGCCAGGCGATAAGTCTCTGGGTCAGAGAGCTCTAAAAGCAGCAGCATCTTAGGGTCTTTATAACTACAGGAATTTATTTATTTATTTTTTTTTTTTAGGACTAGCAGAAGTTGAGTCCAGTTTTGCAGGGTATGTAAAACAGGCAGGTCCTAAGTGGCTAAAAATCTGCTTATTTGGGCTATTTTTAAATCAGTTGGACATGTACAAGTTTGAGTTTCATGCCAGTTTTTTTTTTTTTTTTTTCCATATAATACGCCTCAGCTTACTTGAAGAAGTAAATAACTTGGGGCTAATACACAGAGGCCATTTTTGACTCTCACATAATAGGAAGTTCGCTTTTATTCCTGATTTTTGAGTGTTTTTTTGTTAAACGCTTTTTTCTGCATCAGTTGATAGATCATCCCCCTCTCCCTACATTCTATTAATGTGTTGCATTACACTGATTGACTTTTATATATGCTGCACTTGTGGGACAAAGCACACAGGGTTATGGCATATGGTCCTTTTAATATGCTGCTGGATTGGAGTTTTACTATTTGGTTGAGGATTTCCATAGATATTTCTATGCAATATTTTTTTCTGATGGCTTTGTCTGGCTAAATATCAGGATGCTGATAGCATCATGGATTGAGTTACAAATTATTCCTTCCTTTTAGTTTTTGGAAAAGTTTGAGAAAGATTGATGTTAATTTCTATTTGATGCCTTCTTTATAATTTCTTTGTCATTATTGATATTCTCTATTCGTTGAGACATTCTCCTGTTTTCCTTTAGGTCTTTGACCACGTTTAACACAGTAGATTTAAACGATTTGCCTAGCAATTCTATGTCATTGGTTCTTCAGGGACTGCTTTCACCGATTTTTTTTTTTTCCTGTGAATTGGTTGTACTTCCTGTTTCTTGGCATGCCTAGTATTTTTACCAAACACTGGGCTTTGTGAATTTTATGTGTTAACTCTGGAAAGCAGATTCTCCAGCCTACCTAGTGCTTGCTGTTATTGTTGAGGGCTGCGGTCATCTGTTTAGTGACATTTCCAAACTATTTATTTGTTTGTATGTATTTATTATTTTGCATAGACTGTTTTCTTTGCCATGTGTGGTCACTGAAGTCTATCTTCAGTTATTTTAGTGGTCAACCAGTGACCTGATAGAGACCTTTTTTGGAGTCAAAAAGAGAAGAAAAAGAAAACTAAAAACCCTTTCCTGGTCATTGAAGATTGACTCTGAATTAGGTACTCTTTCAATGCTTAGCCAGGCCACCTACAACTGGGCCTTAGTCTACACCTCCGTTTGTGCAGAGCCCAAAGATCTGCCAGAGGCTCAAACCTAGGGTCCTCTCAGGTCTTGTCTGAGCATGCATTCAACCTGGGTATGTACACTGGATCTCTGATCCTTCAGTACATTCAGTATCTCTACAGTTTATTCTCCCATGCATCTGCCTCGTCAGCCTCTTCTTTTCCAGGCTATCAGGTTTGTCTGCTTCTTTCCCTGTTCTCCATTCCTTACCTAAGCTGGTTATGGCACTATATGTCTTTAAGGCTTTTCACAGACAGACACCACCTGGTAGCCACTTATGTCTGAGAGGAGTAAAGCCAAGGCCTATCTCAGAGCAAGTATCTCTGGAACTACCAGATTGGTCAAAATAAACAACAACAACATTTTTAGAAAAAAGATCTGTCTTGTCCACACCCTGGCACCAGCAAGCCACGCCAGGAATGTGGGCTGCTGTCTTCATGGCAGCTGCCAAGTGGAGAATGGGGGATAGTAGGTGAATAAACAAAAATGCCACAATTTTTCATCAAAATTCAACAGCATCTTTTCTCATGAAGCACTTAATGTTTATTCTGTCAGGTTTTTTTCCCACTTATTCATTGCTTCAGGGAAACCCTGGTGGCCTAGTGGTTAAGTGCTACGGCTGCTAACCAAAGGGTCAGCAGTTCGAAGCCTCCAGGCGCTCCTTGGAAACTCTGTGGGGCAGTTCTACTCTGTTCTATAGGGTCTCTATGAGTGGGAGTCGACTCGATGGCATTGGGTTTGGTTTTTGGTTTTTTTCATTGCTTCAGTGGAGGGAACGAATCCTATACCTTCTTAACACACCGTTTTCTGTAACATCCCCTCTCCTGATGTTTTTAAGTGGCCTTTCTCTTATTTCAGAAACACTGGTGGCATAGTGGTTAAATGCTATGGCTGCTAACCAAGAGGTCAGCAGTTCGAATCCACCAGACGCTCCTCGGAAACTCTATAGTGCAGCTCTACTCTGTCCTATAGGGTCGCTATGAGTCACAATCGACTTGACGGGAGTGGGTTTGGTTTTCTGGTTTTCTCTTATTTCAGTATTTGGTTGGTTGCTGTAAATATTTTAAAACTTTCTAAATTTCTAAAAAAGTTGATTCTAACACTTTTTGCTTTGTCGTTTTTCTGTGCAGGAACAGGCCCTCCACAGAAGCTATCTGAGGCTATCAACTTGGTCATTTTCACTGACATTATCCACATCTCATTTTTTTAAAATATACACGGATATACAATTGATCCAACAACTTTCACTGAAATGTGTATCCTTTTATCACTCCCCATACAAGCACCTGACATATGTGACTCATCATTGTACACATATGTGTGCATCTGAATTATGTATTCTCTTCCATTGGTCTATAATTATATCAATACAATTTTTTAATATCACATAGAATGATGCATCTCATTTTATTATTTTTAAAATTCCCTTTGAGCTATCACTGTTTTTTGCATCATTTTATATAAATTCTATAGCCAACTTGTAAATTAAACACACACACATGCACACACTGATGGGATTCTAATGGGGATTATATTGAATTTATGTAATAATTGAAATGATTTATTTTTTCATTGTTCAGTATAATTCATGGATAATGTACTTAAATATGATTGTTTCATTACAAGTAAGTATGGGTAGCAGCTAGGGGGAGGCATGAGGAATCTTCTCAAGTGCTAATAATATGTTACTACTTTCATATAGGTTTGTTCAATTTGCGATAATCTATCTGATTAGTTGTGAATGTACTGTATATGGATTTCTTTATTCTGTATAACTTACACAAATCATCCTTCAAATTGCTATTTACTTAAAAAAAGTTTGTTAGCTATAGCTATTGAAGTTTAGGCATCGTGTTTAGTCAGGTTTAGGCTCTATTGGAACTCAAAAGCATGAAAATGGTCAAAAATACTACAAAAATTAATTACAATAATAAAAGATCAAGGATGTATAAAACTCTAAGGCCAAGATCAAGAAGCTGGGGTGGAGATTACCTGAAACTTGAAGCTAGCAACTGGACATGCAACCATATACTTCACTGACTGATGTGGTCTGCAGATGTGAACTTTCATGCAATCTGTGTGAAAAATATTTAAATATGTTAAAATTCATTAAATTTGAATGTACATTTATTAAAATATGGATTTATTATTTTCATTTTTGATAGTAAGTATAAATTAGAATTTCAAACTTTATGTAAAACACAAATGGTTTACACACTTAGGTAATTTCACCACCAATTCCATTCGTAGATATATACAAAATACAAACTCTTGTTTATGGGAGACAGGAGACAAATGCAACAATGTTTATAAGTGCATTGTATATAATAGTAGACAACTAGAAATAAAACAAGCATCTATCAGCAACAACACCAACAACAAAAAATGGATAAATGTGTAGTATAGTCTTAAAATAGAATGCCATTCAATAATAAAATAGAATGGGCTGTCATTTCATTCAACCTGGAGCGTTAGTAACGTCAACCAAAAAAACAATTTTCAAAAAGATTATCTACAACTTAAGGCCCCTTTATTAAGTTCTACAGCATCTAAAAATATTTTCTAATACCCTATGAATTCTATATTATAATTATAGCAAGAGAATTAAAAAACCAAAAATTCAGAATGATGGTGGAGGTATAGGAGGATATGAGGAGTCCCTGGATAGTGCGAACAGTTAACATAGTCACTGCTAAATGAAACCTTGGTGGTTCGAGTCTACCCAGAGGTATAGGAGGATATGAAGAGTCCCTGGATGGTGCGAACAGTTAACACAGTCACTGCTAACTGAAAGCTTGGTGGTTCGAGTCTACCCAGAGGCACCTCAGGAGAACGGATTGGTGATCCACATTAGAAAAATAAGCCGTTGAAAACCTTACCAAGAACAGTTCTACTCTGACACATATGGGGTCGCCAAGAGTTGGAGGAGCACTAAAGATAAATTTACTATTTTAGTTGTTGGGTTGGGTGGTGAACTTACAGGTATACATTCTATTATAAACAAACTGACCGAAGTAAGGCATTCATAGACCAATAAACACATTTTGTCTTGAACCAGAAATGAGTGTTCCTAAAGGCCATTACATATAATTATTATTAAAATTATTGACAATGGATCCAAAAAAATCTTGTCAGTGAATCTCTAAAATATTTCACAGAAATATACACTTTCTTCCAATACCATTGTTCATGCACTGATGGCACACTGGTTGTATTTTGCTCTCATGGTTTATATTCCACTTTATATTTAGCAGCAAGTAGTTTAGCAACCCACTGCATTATTTATTATCAACACTCAGACTCTAAGAAGTTTTCATATATTACTGATTGGAAAATAAATGATTAAATCCACTTTGGATAACGCTAAAAAAAAAATTTTTTTTTTTTTTATTAGAGCTAAACATGTGCCTAATTTATGACTAAGCAATTTCAATTTAGGTATATGTACAAGAGAATTGAGTTCACGTGTTCTCAAAAAACACTTGTACAGGAAGCTTTATGGTAGTTTTATTCATTATAGTCAAACATTTCTGACATCAGAATGGAAATAATTATTCTAAGCCATATGATGGAATTCAGCTTTGTAATAAAAATGATGGAGACACTCAAAAATATGGTTGAACCTTTTAAACATGTTTAGGAAAAGAAGCCAGACATCAAAGAGAACTTATTTTCTGATTTAAAAGTTTCGACTCAATGGTGATGAGAAATAAGAGCTTCTATTTAATGGCGATAGAAGCCAGAATAATGATTGTAATTGTGGGCCTAAGGCATTAACATGAAAGTAGCATAAGAGATGACGAATGATGAAATGCTCCACCTGTGGTTTCCCTCAAGCTGTAATGATGACAGTTCCACACTTCCAGTTGTTAATTTCAAGTTTTAGCCCAATTCTGAAAGCTTCTTATTTCATAGTATTTCCCATCCCATGTGTCCACAAAACTCAAATGTCTGCTTTCTCCCAGTCTCCTGAATCTGCCCAGTCTTTGCCTCTCCACTAATATCACCTTGGTCCAAGGTAATATCTTGTCACAGCTGGACTACTGCAATGGCTTTCTCCTGCCCACATCAGTTCTCTACCACAACTCTGCAAAGGTAGCCCATCGTTTTAGGTTCAAAGCCACAATCCTCACATTGATCTAATTTACACTGTAAGACCCGGCCCCAAAACTTATACTTATTTCCTGTGTCTCACCAATTTACTCCTTGATCTTTTGTGACTATGCTGGGCATATCCCCACCTCAGGGAGTTCTCACTTGTTCTTTGCTCTTCCCAGAACATTTATCCACAAATATCCACTTGTCTCTCTTCCTCGACTCCTTTTAGTTTTTGACAAAAGTCATATTCTTGATTCTCCCTTCTCTGACTATTTGACTTAATATTGCAAATATCCTCTGTTTTCCTGATTCCAATTTTCCACTTAGTTCTTCTTCATGGTGATTAATACTTTTTGGTATACTCTGAAATTTACCCAAACCCAGTGCTGTCGAGTCGATTCCGACTCATATAAGGTCGCTTTACCAGTTAATTTTATATACTGTCTTTCTCCCCACGATAAAATGTAAACTTCATGAGAGCAGAGACTTATGTCAGTTTTTTCTTGTTTAATCCCATTTCACCAGTGCCAATAACAGTGTCACATACAGAGTTAAAGCATTAAAGCCCTTGTTCAATAAATGAATAAATAAATAAATAAGTGGATGTATGCATTTTGCTCTATATTATAGTTTGGTCATCATATGTATTTTCCTGATATTATGTATTGTATGGTAAATTATATTTCATGTGCATTTTATTTCAGAATATTAAAAAGGTACTAAAAATTTGTTATGACACGGGAACATTGTGTTGACAGGGATTAAATCTATTGCTTTAGAAGATAAAGTTGAAAATGGCAACCATTCTCTTGCTTTTACACGGCAAATCCACCCAGTTCCAATAACAAAGCTTTAGTTATTTCTGAGAAGTGTAGAAACCAAGGCATTGTTACATTTATTTATTTTGTAAACATTTCTTTGAGCTTACTTCTCTCTAGACAGTAGGCTAATCAAATCATGTTGTTCAGTCTCAAACTATAAAGGGTTCCTAAAGTCATATTTTCTGTACAAATGTCTATTTTCCCAGCACTCTTCTCATGGCCCCCATGACCTCCTTATTCCTCAGACTGTAGATAAATGGGTTCAGAAGAGGTGTAATGATACTGTAAAACACCGCCACCACTTTATCTTCCTCAGGGTAATGCAAGGAATGTGGCCTTGTATAGGTGGAGAGAGTAGTCCCATAGAATAGGCTTGCCACAATCAGATGAGAGGAACACGTGGAGATGGCTTTTGTCTGCCCTTTACCTGAGCTCATCTGGTACACCACAATAAGCACCTGGGCATAGGAAGCCAGAATGGCCATGAATGGTAGTAACAGAATGACAAGGCCACTAAAGAGGACAGTATACTCATACTGGGAGGTGTCCTGACACACCAAAGGCATTAGAGATGGAACTTCACAGAAAAAGTGGTTAATGATCTGAGATGTACAGAATGGAAGTAGAAATACATACAGTGTATGTATTAAAGCATTGATAGAACTACTGGCCCATGCACATGTGACCATGGACAAACAGATCGTCTTGCTCATGAGCACAGGATAATGTGAAGGGTGACAGATCGCTACGTGTCTATCATAAGACATGAAACCAAGAAGAGCTTCAGTTCCACCAAGAGTCAAAAACAGAAAGGTTTGAATCTCACAACCGAAAAAAGTAATGGTCTTACTATTTGACAGGAAGTTTGCTGCCATCTTGGGTACCGTGGTGGAGATGTACATCATGTCAATGAAGGAGAGCTGACTGAGGAGGAAGTACATGCGAGTGTGGAGCAGAGTGTCCAATCGGATGAGGTGGATCAGTATGATATTTCCCATCAAAGCCACTGAGAAGATGACAGTAATGGCAACGAAGAATATCTTGTTCATTTGGCCATATTGGAAAAGGCCAAGAAGTATAAACTCTGCTCCAAAAGTTTGATTTTCTGTCTTCATGGCTTAAATCAAAACAAAGCAGACCATATCTGAAAATTCCATTAACAACATTGATTGACCTTTGAGAGAAAACAAAATGATTATTAAATGCAGTAGGATTCCCTTAAACAGCTTAGGTGACTATGTCTCTCCCTGTTTTTATATAGGAAACCCTGGTAGTGTAGTAGTTAAGTGCTATGGCTGCTAACCAAAAGGTCAGCAGTTTGAATCCTCCAGGCACTCCTTGGAAACTCTATGGGGCAGTTCTTCCCTGTCCTATAGGGTACTATGAGTCAGAATCAATTCAACAGCAATGGGTTTGGTTTTGGGTTTTTATGCACTGAATCTGTGTCTATTGAGCAATGGGCATTTTGAAAAATAAAATAAAAATAACGTTTCTTTAAAATTGATCACAGAATAAAAATATAATATGGGGATAAAACATTTAGATGATTTGCCAACGTGAGTTATTACTCCCCTTGTAAATATCTTCATGATGATAGACTAGAGACATGTTCACATGTTGTGAAAAATCTTTCACTCAATTCCTTCATATATATAGTTTAGAATTGCACTGTTGGTTAAACTTGGTATAATATTCTTTAAAAAAAACTCCTCGACTCCATTTTTCAATTTTGAATTTGTATTGGCTATACATTGTAATAAAAATTATATTAACATTTGTGGGTCCGGAATATTTTAGCTCTTCTAAATGAATTGGTGGTTATGTAGATAACAACTGTAAGTGTAAATAGGAATTCATTGACAAAGCCCTCCAAAAAAAAAAAGATCGATCGATCTACCTACCTACCTACCTACCTATCATCTACCTACCTATCTACCTACCTGTCTACCCACCTACCTACCCACCTACCTACCTACCTATCATCTATCTATCTACCTACCTGTCTATCTATCTATCATCTATCTTTCTTTCATCTATCTATCTATCATCTATCATCTATCTGTCTACCTACCTAAAACCTATCTACCTATTATCTATCTATCATCTATCTATCTATCATCTATCTGTCTTTCTTTCATCTATCTATCTATCATCTGTCTATCTATCTATCATCTATCTATCTATCTGTCTGTCTATCTATCTATATGCCAGACCTAAGGGATGGTTGGAGAATGAATCATTAAAATAGAAGTTAACAATTATTCATCTAAATTTAACTCAAGAAGCATGTCAAGAATGGCATTTTTAATTTTACTTAGTCCTGTTATATTAATTGGGGAAATTTACATTTAAACTGCACTTGGAAGAAGTGGCAATTAGTAAAAGTTTATCACTTGCTCCTCAATTGGGATATGAAATCAAAAGACTACTGATGGATTTTTTAAAATTCAAAAGTTTTGGATAATTCTTATTGCAGAACAACGTTAAGAAATAGAAAATATTTTCAATTAAAAACTAGCCAACTTTAATATAAAACCCCTTGTTGTTGAGTTGATTCCAATTCACAAAGACCCTATAGGACAGAGTAAAATTGCTCCATAGGGTTTCCAAGGAGTGTCTGGTAGGCTCGAACTACCAACCCTGTGGTTAGCAGCAAAGCACAAAATTAACTGACAATAACAATTGTTGATTATACACGTGCAAATACTAATACAATTCTGGCATATAAAATTCAATGACTCTAAAAAGACCATACTTAATGGTCTGACTGAGACTAGAGGAATCCCGGCGGTCATGGTCCCCAAACGTTCTGTTGGCACAGGACAGGAACCATCCCCGAAGACAACTCATCAGACATGAAAGGGACTGGACAGTGGGTAGGAGAGAGATGCTGATGAAGAGTGAGCTAATTATATCAGGTGGACACTTGAGACTGTGTAGGCATCTCCTGTCTGGAGGGGGAATGGGAGGATAGAGAGAGTTGGAAGCTGGCAAAATTGTCAGAAAGGAGAGACTGGAAGGGCTGACTCATTAGGGGGAGAGCAAGTGGGAGTACAGAGTAAGATGTACATAAACTTATATGTGACAGACTGACTTGATTTGTAAACGTTCACTTGAAGCTCAACAAAAGTTAATAAAAAAAAAATTCAATGACTCATCATCAGTTGTATTTACTATTAACTTGACTATACTTGGTCCAAGATGCAGTCACATGAGCAAACCAAAATGTAAGTCTTTGTTCTGTAAATGCCTGACCTCAGAAGCCTAAATGTGAATGAACAAGTTAGTATATGAGCTCATAAACTATATCTGCTATTCATGAGTTGGGAAGCTATTGTCTGAAACTTCCTATTCATGAATTGCAAATAAAGCTTATAAATTCATATGCAAATTTACTCTAGTAGAAATTTTATTTTTTACATTATCTATAGTCAACCAAGTTCGTATAAACTGAGGCATACTTTTTTTTTAACTAACAATATCATATTAGGAATTTTCATTGTGTAAATAATTTGTAGAAGTATAATAAATGTCATATGCTTTACGGAAGCATTTTAGAATGATGAGTACATGATAAAAACAGATAAGGGAACTAAAAAAATCAGCTTGGTGAGATAATGTGCATGTATTCAAAATCAGTTATGAAAGCTAGACAGTTACACATTATATATAGAAAAATATATGCATATGCATGTATGCATATATATTTCACTTGAAATAAAACAATTTACGAAATATTTTAATTCAACTGCAAAGACTCTCACCACGAGTTTGTATTGCTTGAAACAGTTTACAGCCTTTCACCACTCCAGTAATATTGTTGAATATGACTACGCCTTGAGCATAATACAAAGTGGCAAGGCAAAAATAAGAAACATTTTTTTCTACCCCAGTCAAGACTACAAGTGATGCCTCCAGGACCATGCTGCCCAGTAGGGGTTGCACTGGACCTTCAAACCCTACCCTTTTCTCGCTTTACAAAGACACGTCTCTCACCTTGCTCTTTTGTGATTGCTGTCCTAAGAAAATTTAAAATCAATATATGGCCAAATTAATCTCAGATAACATATCTAGATATTCAATTTTTGCAGTAATCATCCAAATGTAATGTGGATAATCTAGCCAGCCCAGAAATCGCCCAAATCAAAGGAAATGGGCATCCAAGAAAAATACTATTCACTCTACATAATTTATCAAATAAAACACATTCCTTTAAATAGTGTCCCTGAGATTAGTCATATATTGATCTTTTTGACACGAATTGTAGTTTTTTTTTATTCAAGGTATTATAATATTTTAGGTTAAATTCAGAGTAATTAATGGCCCAAAAGAGCTATTTGAAATCTGAATGGTTGTTATTATGAACAAGACTGCTTTACCTCCAGCAGACCACGTTTTTAAAACTGAAAAACAAGCCACTGTGTTGAAAAGCATATTCTTTTTCATTAGGTATTTAGACATATAGATTATTTTACATACATAAAAATAGTTGAAAAAAATTTTTAATTGAGATATATTGTCTTTTATAGAGATAATGTTTCAATCTCCTAGAAGATTTTTTGAAATAAATCATTAAACAGGGAGTTGGGAAATGGATCTGCAAAATTACATAGACGATTTTCCTGTCACCCCACTTGGGCACAGCATTAGAGAGGCACAGTAAGTCTGTCTTTCAAAAATTTTTAAGTTAAATTATATTATTTGTTTGTCATATATATTAAAAAGTCACAGACAAAACTGCATGTATTAAGAAAATCAAGCTACTTGACACTTGTACAGGGTGGCAGAAAAATAAATTCACAAAGAAATCCAAAACTGTGAAATCCCTAATTTGAAACACATTTTAGAAAGTGTTACCATTCTATGAACTTGCAGGATTGCTTTTTTTTTTTTTTTTTTTGCCTCAGCAAATAAGTCTTCAATCATTTACCATGAAAAAATTTAGTGGAAAAAAGAATCAAATGTTCAAACTCATTTTCTCGTCCTTATATAAGACTTTAAACCTCTCGGTGGACACAGGCTGGCTGCCTGATCAGGGTGGAATTCATACTTTGTTTCTCAGAGACCTTCTGGGAAAACTAGACCTCTAGTCCGTGATTAAGCACATTGTACAAATTACAAGTGATATTTTATTAGTCCTGGTGTCTGCAGTCCTGGGGGGAGGGAGGGAAATGAACAAAGGGTCAAGCCTCAAAATATATTTGTTCAAGTGAAAAAAAAATCGAATAATTGATATTAGCTGATTGCTTTAAAAAAATTTTTTTAAAAGTTAACTATTTTACCTTTAAAATATGTACGTAGATTTTGACTCCGTATAGTTAGTAATCAGCTAATATATAGTTTGATTTTTTTTTCTATACAAAATATGCATGAAATACTGAGGAGTTATCTAATATAGGTGATATTATTAATGTGCTAAATTTTACAATAATTTTATTCCCAAAATAGGAAGGTTGGCTTGGCCATGGAAGTAAGGGACTCCGATTTCTGAAAGTCCACAGATCAAATACAGATGCTGTGATCCCTAAGGGTTAAAGTGCCCACGTGTAGAGTAGAATTTAGATTTTGGCATGGTGCTCAATAATGTTGTTCTATTTCGATGAGATGTATTTAATCTGGAAAAATTGAAGTGAGCTGAAATTTTGCCCAGTCAATTCCCTTACCTGATTCTATGGGATGACATGAAATAGCTGCTGTGCTCAAGAATGGGAAAAGAAAAGTGCAATAACTTAAGAAAGTCGACGTGGGTTAGATTTTGGGAAGAAAATACACAGGTTTATTCTCTCATGTACAGACAGGGATGTAAGTCACATCGTAGATCTTATCTTCATTTTTCTCCAATTATAATATATATGTTATTTTATAATTCATAAATTATTATTTATAATAATTATTCCTTAATTTGAAATATTTTGTCTCATTATTCTCTAAATCACCTTCCAGAGAAAACTCCAGGGGCCAAACAATCACTGAGTCAGTTTTAGGAGGAAACACAGGTGTTTTATGTTATTTTATAATTCATAAATTATTATTTATAATAATTATTCCTTAATTTGAAATATTTTGTCTCATTATTCTCTAAATCACCTTCCAGAGAAAACTCCAGGGGCCAAACAATCACTGAGTCAGTTTTAGGAGGAAACACAGGTGTTTAGGAACCTTAATCTCAGATTTTTACTGAATGATTGAGTCCTATGAATAGTCAACATTTGCCTCACATTCAGTCACTTGTGGAAGGATTTCTAGAATATTGAAGTGATATTTGTAAGTTTTGAATACTGTGAAACTTGTACAGTTTCTGGCATTTTCTTTAAGAACAAGAGAGCAAAAATACAAATATAAAATTGATATGACTGTGGAAGAGGCCTGCACAGGTGAGAGGATCTGCAGTTCAAGTTTCTTGTGTTTCAATGAAAACCTACCTCTGAAGTTAGGTTTGATACCTTTAAGTGGTGCTTGTTGTTATTGTTTTATTATTATTATCACCTGATATTGCATGAGAAAAATATTTGTGTATTATACACAGACAGTTGTCAGCTATGGGTATGAGAACATGAAAACCTAGAACTCTTCCTGAGGCATAAAAAGAGAAATATCTCTCAGGGGCCCATATATTAAATCAGGGAGTAAAAGTGGAGCGTGATGGTGGAAGGTAGGATGGGGGTGACTCACTCTGTCTGAATTGCAGAAGCAGGAATATATTACTTGCTCTCTTGATTCATAGATTATCTAATAATAGCATCTACCACTAATATTGTTTATTAAAAATTAAATTAGTTAACACATGCAAACAACTTACAATGTTGTCCAGCATGCTGCAAGCCCTTAATAAATATTAGCTTAATGATGATTATTAATGATGATGCTGTTTTTACTGCCTTTTTGGATTATTATTTTACATAAACTAAGATAGATTCAAGGATGGAAGCATCTCCTCCACTGCTTTGCTCAAATGTGGACACAAATCCTTCTAAAAGCTTTCCCCATCCCAGTGTGACATGGTTCTACTAAAGTTTCAAGAGAAAAAGAAACAAAACTAGAACAAACTATCTACAGGGAGAATTACTTAAAATAAGCCCTGTACATACAGTCACTCTCTCTGATAAGGTTCAAAGACCTAAAGTTTGGTATTGAAGAAATCTGAAGTATAAGAGAGTAATCAGTAAATAAACAAAGAGAGATAAATGAATGAATGAATAAACAAATAAGCAGAGATATCAAGTTTGGTTCTCCAGAGCTCTAGTCAAAACCTGATTTTTGTGTGTTCCCCTGACATCCTACAATTTTGTTGGATTTGTATATTAAATCTAATAGTTTATTTTTGTTTTTGTTGGTTTGTTGTATGTGAGTGTGTGTATTCTTTGTTGTTGTTGTTAGGTGATGCCAAGTTTGTTCTGACTCATAGCGACTCCTGTGTACACCAGAAGGAAACACTGCTCTGTCCTGTGTCATCCTCACAATCATTGTTATGCTTGAGCCCAGAGTATTTCTTAGGATATTCTGTATATAAGATCATGTCATTTGAATAGGAACAAATTTACTTCTTTTCAAATTTGAATGCCATTTCCTATTTTTTTTTTTTCCTAACTTTTCTGGCTAGTATTTATGTAATAATATGGAATAAGAGTTGTGAAGTCAAGCATCCTTGTTTTGTTCCTGATGTTAAGGAAAAACTTTCAGTTTTTCACCAATGTGAGTGATGTGAGCCGTGGGCATTCCATAACTGTCCTTAATCAGATACAAGCAGTTTCCTTACATTTCTAGTTTGTTGGGTGATTTTATTATGAAAGGGTATTGGAGTGTGTCAAATGATTTTTCTGCATCAATTAATATAATCATTTTTGTTCATTTTCTTAATTAATTGATATTTATGTTTAACCACTCCTGCATTTGTGGGATAAGTTTCACTGGGTCGTGGTGTATAGTCCTTCCAATATGCTGCCCTATTTGGTTTGCTAGTATTTTGTTGCAATTTGCTGCTGAATTTGGTTTGTTAGTATTTTATAGAAGATTTGCTTCCATATTCATAAGGTATATTGTGATGTATTTATTTTTTTTTTGCTTTGGTATCAGGGTGATAATGTCATTCTAGAATGAGTTGCCTTCTATTTTTTGGAAGAGTTTCAGAAAGATTATTGTTAATTTCTATCTGGTATCTTTTTATAATTTCTATCTCCCTACTGGCAGTCTCTATTTGTTAAGACATTATTTCACTGGTTACCTTTAGTCCTTTGTACATGGTATCCATTAGCACCTTGAACATATTTAATACAGTTTATTTATATTATTTCTCTAGTAATTCCAGTATCTGAGTTGACTCAGGGATTGTTTCAAATTTATTTATTTTTTCCTGTGAATGAGCCATGTGCTCCTGTTTATTTGCATGCCTAATATTTTGTTGTTGCTGTTGTGGAAAACTGAACATTGTGAATTACAAACCATAATTATTAAAATTATTGACAATGGATTAAAAACAATCATGTCAGTGATTATCTTAAATACTTCACAGAAAATGTATACTTTCTTCCAATACCATTATTCATGCACTGTTTTAGCACTGGTTGGATTTTATCGTCATGGCTTATATCCAATTTTATATTTAGTGCCAGGTAGTTTAGCAAGTCACTGCATTATTTATTATCAACAATCTTAGACTCTAAGAATTTCTCTTGTATTGCTGAATGGGATACAAATGATTAAACCCACATTGCAATAACACATTCATAGCTGTACATGTACTTAAAATATGACCAAGCGATTTCAATCTTTGATGTATATACAAGATAATTCAGTTAATATGTTCTCAAAAAGCATTTGTACAGGAAGTTTTATGGCAGTTTTATTCATGATAGCCAAACATTTCCTGCATCAGAATGGAAACAATTGCTCAGGAGCCATATAATGGAATGTAGCTTTGTAATATAAACGATGGAGTTACAGAGACACACAAAAATATGGTTAAATCTTTTAAATATGTTGACTAAAAGAAGTCAGATATCAAAGAGAACTTTTTTTTTTCTGATGCCAAAGTTTCTACCCAATGGTGATGAGAAATAAGAGCTTCTATTTAATGGTGATAGAAGTCAGAATAATGACTGCGTTTGTGGGGCCAAGAGGTCAACGTAAAAGTAGCACAAGAGATGCTGAATGATGAAAACGCTCCACCTGTGGCTTCCCCCAAACTGTAATCATGACAACTCCATACTTCCAATTATTTAGTCCAAGTCTTAGCCCAATTCTGAAGCGTTTCATATTCCAATGTGTCCACAAAACTCAAATATCTGCTTTCTCCCAGTCTCCTGAATCTGGCCAGCTTTTGCTCCTCCACTAATATCACTTCAATCCAAGGCCATATTTTGTCACACCTGGGCTACTGCAATGGCCTCCTTGTGTTCACATCAATTCTATACTCACAACTCAGCAATGGTTGCCCAGCATTTTGGGTTAAAATCCAGAATCCTCATACTGATCTAATTTATACTACATGTTCTGGCCCCATTAAATCTACCTATTGCCTAAGTCTCACCAATTTACTCCTTGATCTTTTGTGACTATGAAGGACATGTTCCCATCACAGGAAGTTCTCACTTGCTCTTTGCTCTTCCCAGAACACTCTTCCTCAGATGTCCACTTGATTCTCTTCCTTAACTCCTTTTAGTCTGATAAATTGTCACATTCTTGTTTCTCCCTTCTCTATTTTACTTATAATTGCAAACATCTTTTAGTTTCCCTATTCCAATTTTCCACCTAGTTTTTCTTCATGGCAATTAATACTTTTTGATATACTGTACAATTTATGCATTAATTTCATATATTGTCTTTCTCCTCACAATGAAATGTAAACTTTAAGAGAGCAGACATTTATGTCAGTTTTATATTGCTCAATCCCATATCACCAGTGCCTATAATTGCGTCACATAGAAAGTTAAAGCATTAAAACTTTTGTTCAATGAATGAAAGAATGAGTGGATATATGAAATCTGCTCTATACTACAGTTTGCTCATCATATATATTATCTAGATATTATGCATTTTGAAATAAATTATATTTTCTATGCATTTTATTTCAGCAAATTAAAGAAGAAAAAATATTTGCTGTGACATAGGAGTATTGTGTTTATGGGTCCTAAATCTACTGCTTTAGAAGATAAACGACATAGATAATGGCAACCATTCTCTTGCTTATACATTGTAAATCAATCCAGTTCCAATAGTAATGATTTAGTTATTTCTGAAAAGAGGAGAAATGAAGGCATTTGTCTAATTATTTATTTTGTAAACATTTCTTTGAGCTTTCATCTCTCTAGACAGTAGGCTAATCAAATCATGTTGTTCAGTCTCAAACTATAAAGGGTTCCTAAAGTCATATTTTCTGTACAAATGTCTATTTTCCCAAAACTCCTTTCCTAGCCCCCATGACCTCCTTATTCCTCAGACTGTAGATAAATGGGTTCAGAAGAGGTGTAATGATACTGTAAAATACTGCCACCACTTTATCTTCCTCAGGGTAATGCAAGGTGTGTGGTCTTGTATAGGTGGAGAGAGTAGCCCCATAGAATAGGCTTGCCACAATCAGATGAGAGGAACACGTGGAGATGGCTTTTGTCTGCCCTTTACCTGAGCTCATCTGGTACACCACAATAAGCACTCAGGCATAGGAAGCCAGAATGGCCATGAATGGTAGTAGCAGAACGATAAGGACACTAAAGAGGACAGTATACTCATACTGGGAGGTGTCCTGACACACCAAAGGCATTAGAGATGGAACTTCACAGAAAAAGTGGTTAATGATCCGAGATGTACAGAATGGAAGTTGAAAAACATGCAATGTATGTATTAAAGCATTGATAGAACTACTGGCCCATGCACATGTGACCATGGACAAACAGATCGTCTTGCTCATGAGCACAGGATAATGTAAAGGGTGACAGATCGCTACATATCTATCATAAGACATGAAACCAAGAAGAAGAGCTTCAGTTCCACCAAGGGTCAAAACCACAAAGGTTTGAATCTTACAGTCTAAAGAAGTAACAATCTTATCATTTGACAGGAAGTTTGCTGCCATCTTGGGTACCGTGGTGGAGATATACATCATGTCAATGAAGGAGAGCTGACTGAGGAGGAAGTACACGGGAGTGTGGAGCGGAGTGTCCAGTCGGATGAGGTGGATCAGTATGATATTCCCCATCAAAGTCACTGAGAAGAGGCCCACAATGGTAACAAAGAGGACGGTGTTCATTTGGCCATATTGGAAAAAGCCAAGAAGTATAAATTCTGCTCCAAAAGTTTGATTTTCTGTCTTCATGGCTTAGATAAAAATAAAGCAGACAATATCTGAAAATTCAATGTAAACAACATTGAATGTCCTTCAGAAGAAAACAAAATGATTATTAAATGCAGTAGAATTTCCTTGAATCACTTTAGGTGACTATTTCTCCCCATTTCTATACACTGAATCTGTGTCTGTTGAGCAATGGCCAATTTGAAAAAAAAAAAGATGATAATTTTTTTTTTTTTTACTTCTTACAGAATAAGAATATTATCTGGAAATAAACATTTAGATGATTTGCCAACATGAGTTTTTTCTCCCCTTTTAAATATCTTCAAGATGAGAGATTGGAGATGTGCTTACTTGGTATGAGAAAAAAAAATCTTTCACTCCATTCATTTAAATAATTAAACAGGACAGTGATGTTCAAATATGATATAATATTCTTACAAAAAGCATTTCTTTCTCCATTTCTCAATTTTGAAATTATATTGGCTATAGGTTGTAATAAATGTTATGTTACCATTTGTATGTCAGGAATACTACAACTCTTACAAATGAATTGGTGGTTATTTCTATAATGTCTGTAATTGTATGTGGAAATTTGTTGCCCAGGCAAAAAACAAATATGCAAGACCTTTAAGAAGCGCTGGAGAAAGAAACATTAAAATGTTACATTAGCAATTATTAATCTAAGTTTAACTCAAGGAACATGTCAAGAATGGCATTTTGAATTTGACTTGGTCCTTTTATATTAATAGGGGAAATTTACATTTAAACTGCACCTGGACGAAATGTCAGTTGGTAAAATGTTATTACTTGCTCCTCAGTTGAGATATGGAGTCAAAAGGTATTGATGCCCCATTAAAATTTGAAAGTTTTAGATAATTGTTATTACAAATATTGCTCAACAAAGTTGAGAAATTAAAATTATTTTCAGTAAAAACTAGTCAGCTTTAATACAAAGTGTGACAAATGAGAAAATTGACAATACCAACTGTTGATTACACATACATGCAAATATAAATACAATTCTAGCATATAGAATTCAATGATCTATCATAAAGTTTTATTTATTGTTGACCTGACTATACTTGGTCCAAGGTGCAGTCACTTAGGCTAAGCCCCACATCAGCAAACCAAACCTAAGTCTAGTTTCTGCAAATGCCTGACTTCCCAGAAGCCAAAATGTGAGTTAACCAATTAAAACTTGCCTGCTGAGTTTAACCTGGTTCAAAACGTTCCATTAATCCCATCCCCATCACCAGAACTGTTAAAAACAAAATTTTTACAAAATTAAATTTGTATAAGAACTCATAACCTGTAGTTGCTACTCATGAATTAGAAAGCTCTTGTCTGAAACTTCCCATTCATAAATTGCAAGTTAAACTTATGGGTTCATATACAAACCTAATCTTGTAGAAATTTGGTTTTTAACATTATCTATAGTCAGCCAAGTTGGTATAAACTGAGGCACATTTGACTATAAATAATCATATCACTAAGTTATATAGGAAAGATACTACACACATTTCATATATTCTAAAAAGCTTTGATCCTATTGAACCGTCATTCTTCATTACAGGCCTTTCTCAAAGAACAGTGCTTTTCTCTAAAACAGCAAACACAGTGATATAAAATAATGATGGATGTTTGTATAATTCAGAAAAAAACAAAGACTTATTCTAACAACATTATGATTTTTTTGAATGTTCTAACCCATGAAATAGAATATGACAAATAAAAATAACAACCCAAAAAAGAAAAAAATTTTTTCTATTTAAAAGCTTTACTGTTTTTGAAAACCTAATAAATGAAAAACACTTAACTTGCTAAAAGTGTTCGATAAGTTGTATAAATTATAATTTACAGTTAGCAACGTTCTAATACATTATATTTTTAATATTTTTAAAATTTTTCACCTTAGTAATAACAATACTCAATGACAATAAAATATTATTTAAATATGGTTATCGAAAAAATGGTTTATGTTTTAAAAATATCAAATGCAAACACACGTAACTGAAAGGACAAAATAAATGTCATTGCAAGCTAGTTCACTGTAAACCAATTGATGTAAATACAATCTAGATTTCAAGATAGGTTATATATTTCAGACCATGAAGCAATTTTTTAATAAAAATCTGAAAGAAAATGATCAAGTTAAAAATAAAAATAAAAATAAAATGTCGATAAGAGAACGAAGAGGAGGAAATACAACATGTAAAATTTTATGGATATAAACGTGATAAAATAGCATGATAATTGGGCGTGATAGAAAAACAGGAAAGTAAGAATACAATAGCTGTAGAAGTTATAAGGAGTCTTGATTCTGGTGTAGTGATTTTAGCACTGAGCTGGTAACTGAAAGGCAGGCGGTAGTTGGAACCCACCAGCTGCTGAACAGGAGGAGAAAGATGTGCCAGTCTGCTCCTGTAAAGATTTACAGCCTTGGAAACCCTGTGGGGCAGTTCTACTCTGTCCTATAAGGTCACTATGAGTTGCAATTGACTCCATGGCAGAGGCTTTATAGAAGTTATTATATATCATCAATAAATTATATACTCTGCCCATTGCCTTGGAGTCAATTCCAATTCATAGTGACCCCTTGGGCAGAACAGAACTGCACCATAGGGTTTCTAAAGCTACAATCGGTACAGAAGGAGCCCTGTTTGTGCTGTGGTTATGTGTTTGGCTGATAACAGAAGAGTTGGTGGTGTGATCCTACTAGGTGCTTTGAGGGAGAAAGATGTGGCAGTCTGCTCCTGTAAAGATTTACTGCCTTTGAAACCTACTTTGTCCTATACGGTCACTATGAGTTGGAATCTACTGGATGGCAGTGGGTTAATCTTTATAGAAACAGGCTGCCACATCTTTCTCTCTTGAAGTCCCTGGTAGGTTCCAACCCCTGACCTTTGGGTTAAAACCCAGTGCTTAACCACTGTACAGCCAGGGCTCCTTCAATAAAATATGTAGGGAAGTCTGTTCTTTTTGTGAATTTGATCGTCTGTTCTACATTTTCTCCCACTCTGTCCAGGACTCTCTGTTGTAATCCCAGTCAGAGCAGAGAACCCTGGAGACTATGGCCCCTGGAGATCCTTCTAACTCAGAACTGAAGCCACCCCCGAAGTTTACCTTTCAGCCAAAGTAAGACAGGCCTATAAAACGAACAGTATATGACATCAAATGGGCTACACCTGCCAAAAAACAGAGAAGAGAAGGCAGGAAGGGACAGGAAAACTGGACAAATGGAATGTGGGAATGTGGCGTGGAAAGGGGGAGAGTGCTGACACAATAGGGATTGCAGCCAATGCCATGAAAAAAATTGTGTATAAATTTTTGAATGACAAAGTAATATAAACATACATATGGAAGGAAAAATTTATTTTAAAAAAAGAAAATGGGAACACTGGCAACAATTTCCAATCTATTGGAATGCTCATTTCACCAGGTGGGGGTCGTTATTTTGATTTTGTAGTTTTTACCCCCAAAAATTTCATGTAAAGTATTATAAATCTAAACAAGAACCCAAACTGAATTCTTAGAACAAATAAAAAATTTTAATATCACAAATAAAATCCAATTTACCAAAAATTAATAATAAAAATGAAAAGAGCCGACTAAGCAGAAAAAAATATACAAATAAGTGATACATCGAAAATGAAATAGAAGGCTTAAAATAAAGAAATAATCCAAAAATATTAAAACCTAGTTAAACAAAACAACTTTATTAAATTATTAGGCCAAAAATGTTGTGAGCAACGTTATCAGATATGCAGTAGCATAGTTTTGGTAAAACACGGTAGATCTTTTCAAAACTTGCTAATCATTTCTCACGACCTTTGATCATTTTCATACCTGTCGCAGTCGTTGAGTTAGGGCCGCTTACCAAAAGGTTTGCAGCTCGATTCCACCAGCGGCTCCTTGGAAACCATACTGGGCAGTTCTGCTCTGTCCTACAGGGTGGCTTTGAGTCAGAATAGACTTGATGGAAGCCGCTTTTTTTTTTTAACTAACAGATTCATATTAGGAATTTTTCTTGTGTAATTTATAGAAATACACGAAACATACAGGAGAAATTTGAAATGAAGGGCACATGATGAAAATGGAGAAAGGAACTAAAAACATCAACTTGTTGAGATAATGTGCATGTATTCAAAATCGGTTATGAAAACTAGACAGTTACACATTATATACACACATATATACATATGCATATAAGCATATATATTTCACTAAAAATAAAACAATTTACAAAATATTTTAATACCACTGCATAAGTTTCTCAACAGGTGTTTGTATTGCTTGAAATACTTTACATAGTTTACAACCTTTCACGTTTCTAATAATATTCCTGAACATGACTATGTCCTAAGCATAATGCAAAGTGGTAAGGCAAAAATAAGAAAGAAATGTTTTTACTACCCCAATCAAGACTATGAGTGATAGCTGCAGGGCCTTGCTGCCCAGTAGGGGTTGCATTGGACCTTCAAACCCTAACCCTTATCTCACCTTACCGAGAAATGTCTCTCACCTTGCTCCTTTGTGATTGCTGCCCCAAGAAAATTTCAGTTCAATGTATGGTCAAATCAATCTCACATAACTTACCTTGATACTCATTTTTGCAGAAATCGTTCAAATGTAATCTGAATAATTTGGGCAGCCCAGATATCACGCAAATCAAGGAAATGAATGTGCAAAAAAAAAAAAATACAATCCATTCTACATAATTTATCAAATAAAACACATTCCTTTAAATAGTGTCCCTGAGATTAGTTGTATATTGATCTTTTTGATATGAATTGTAGTAAAGTCTCCAAGGTATTGTAATATTTTAGGTTAAATTCAGAGTAATTAGTGGCCTAAAACAGCTATTTGGGATTTGAATGGCTGTTGTTATGAAGGAGACTGCTCATGTCCAGCGGGTCATGTTTTTAAAACTGAAGAACAAGCTACTGCATTGAAAAGCACATTCTTCTTCATTAGATGTGTAGACATCCACATTCTTTTCCAGATATAAAGTAATTAATTTTAAAACTTATTTCAGTTGAGATATATAGTGTCTCATATAGAGATATGTTTCATTTTCCCGGGAAATTTTATTTGAAATAAAACATTAGGTCAGAAGCTGGGGAAGGGGTCTGCAAAATTAAACAGATTTCCCTGTCACCCCACTTGGGGATAGTGTTACATACTCACAGAAAGTCCGCCTTTCACAAAGTTTTAAGTTAAATTATATTGTTTGTTGGTTATATATATCAAAGAGTCACAGAGACAAACTGCATATATTATGAATAATTAAGCTACTTTATTTGGCACCTCTACGGGGTGGCAGAGAAATAGATTTGAAAAGGAATCCAAAACCGTAGAAACCTCTAATCTGAAACACATTTCAGGAACTGTTACCACACTACGAGTGTGCAAGGTTGCCTTTGTTTTTTTTTTTTTTTTTTGCTTCAGACAATAAGCCTTCAATCATTTACCATGAAAAATTTTAATAAAAAAAGAAATGTTCAAACTCATTTTCTCATCCTTATATGAGGCTTTCAACCTCTTGATAGAAGTGGGCTGACTGCCTAATCATGGTGGAATTCATATTTTGTTTCTCAGAGGCCTTCTGGGGAAACTAGGTCTCTAGCCCACAATTAAGCACATTGTAGAAATTGTAGGTGATATTTTATGAGGCCTAGTTTTTTTTAGTATCTACACTCCTGGGAGAAAAAAAAAAAGAACAAAGGGTCAAGGCTCAAAATATATCTGTTCAAGTGAAAAACAAATCAAATAACTGATCTTAACTGAATGTTAAAAAAAGAAAAACCAGTTAACTCTATTTTACCTTTAAAATATGCGTGTAGATTTCGACTCCACGTAATTAGTGATCAACTAATATTTACTTTGATTTTTTTCTGTACAAAATATGCATGCAATACTGAGAATTATATAATGTAGGAGATATTATGTTAAATACTGCAATAATTTTATTCTCAAAATAAACAAGTTGGCTTGACCATAGAAGTAAGAGACTCAGCTTTCTGGAAGTCCACAGATCCAATATAAATGTTTCAGCCCCTAAGGTTTAAATGTCTCCAAGTTCATAGACAGGAATTTAGATTTTGGCATGATGCCCACTTACATTTGTTCTATTTGAATGAGATATATTTAATCTGGAAAAATTAAAGTGAAGTGGGATTTTAACCAGCCAATTCTCTTACCTAATTCCATGGGATGACATAAGACAGCTGCTGTGCTCAAGTAGGAAAAAGAAATGTGCAATAACTTAAGAAGAAAGGTGATGTAGGTCAGAGTTTAGAGAGAAAATACATAGGTTAACTCTATCACACACAGAGATGGAAGTCACATCAGTAAGCTCTAATCTTCATTTTTCCTCAATTATGTTTTTTATAATTTATAAATTATAATTTATAATAACTATAACATAATTATTCCTTAATTTGAAATATTTTATCTTATTCTCTAAAACACCTTACAAAGAAACTCCAGTCGTCAAACAACCATTGAGTCAGTCATAGGATAAAACATAAGCATTCTGGAAACCAATCTCAGAGTTTAACTGAAGAATTGAGTCCTAGGAATGGTCAACACTTGCCTCACTTTTGTTCTCTGCTGGAAATATACCTACAATATCAAGGTGACATTTATAAATTTTGAATAATGTGAAACTTGTACAGTTTTTGGCACTTGATTTTAGAACCAGAAAACAAAAATGAAAATATAAAATCAATATGATCTTGGAAGGGTCCTGGACAGGTAAGAAGGTATTTGCTCTCTTGATTCAGATATTAATTATTAATTTTCAAGTGTTACTGGTAATAGCATCTACCACTAATATTGTTTATTAAAAAGTAAATTAGTTAACACATGCAAACAACTTACAACATTGTCCAGCATGCTGCGAACACTCAACAAACAGCTTTAATGATGATTATTATTGATGCTGCTGTTTTTACTGCTTTTTTGATTATTATTTCACATAAACTAAGATTCAGGGATGGAAGCATTGCCTGCACTGCTTTTCTCAAACACAGACACAAATCCTTTTAACAGCTTTCTACACCCCTGTGTTACATGGTTCTACTAAAAACTCAACAAACAAAAATAGAACAAACCCTCTGCACTGAGAATTACTTAAATAAACTCTATAAATATAGTTGCTCTCTCTGCTCAGGTTCAAAGACTCTCCCAACGACATGATCACTGTTGAGGGTTGACCTCCTTCCAGCCAGGGGCAACCTTCCTACCTAATAGCCAACACAGGGCAAATGAATGTTTTTGCCACCATCTGAGAAGCACTGAGTCTATACACATGGCTGCTTGGGCCCAAATAGTGAACCAAGAGAGAATCATTAAGTCTCTTTTCCTCCAAATTTAAGCTCTTTAAATTCATACAAATAAGGAAAAAAAAAAAAAGATCATCCAATTTTTTTGGATCAAGCTTAATGAGAAGTAATTTAAAGTAGATTTAAAGCAAACGTGTCACGAAGAAAACCAATCAAGTGAATCAATTTTTCCCATAGGCATAATTAAGAAGTCATTGACATCTTTTTTCCCTTAAAATCCAGGTCAATTTGAAGTTTGGTGTTGAAGAAATGTGAAGCTCAAAAGTGTAATAAGTATTTTCAGCTATGACATCTCCGACCAGCGCCTGATCTCTAAAATCTACATGATTCTGTCAAAACTCAACCACAAAAAGACAAACAACCCAATCAAGAAGTGGGCAAAGGATATGAACACACATTTCACTAAAGAAGATATTCAGGCAGCCAACAGATACATGAGAAAATGCTCTCGATCATTAGCCATTAGAGAAATGCAAATTAAAACTACGATGAGATTCCATCTCACACCAGCAAGGCTGGCATTAATCCAAAAAACACAAAATAATAAATGTTGGAGAGGCTGCGGAGAGATTGGAACTCTCATACACTGCTGGTGGCAATGTAAAATGGTACAACCACTTTGGAAATCTATCTGGCGTTATCTTAAACAGTTAGAAATAGAACTACCATACAATCCAGAAATCCCACTCCTAGGAATATACCCTAGAGATACAAGAGCCTTCATACAAACAGATATATGCACACCCATGTTTATTGCAGCTCTGTTTACAATAGCAAAAAGTTGGAAGCAACCAAGGTGTCCATCAACGGATGAATGGGTAAATAAATTGTGGTATATTCACACAATGGACTACTACGCATCGATGAAGAACAGTGACGAATCTCTGAAACATTTCATAACATGGAGGAACCTGGAAGGCATTATGCTGAGCGAAATGAGTCAGAGGCAAAAGGACAAATATTGTATAAGACCACTATTATAAGATCTTGAGAAATAGTAAACCTGAGAAGAACACATACTTTTGTGGTTACGAGGGGGGAGGGAGGGAGGGTGGGAGAGGTTTTTTTATTGATTAATCAGTAGATAAGAACTGCTTTAGGTGAAGGGAAAGACAACACTCAATACATGGAAGGTCAGCTCAATTGGACTGGACCAAAAGCAAAGAAGTTTCCGGGATTATATGAATGCTTCAAAGGTCAGCGGAGCAAGCGCGGGGGCATGGGGAACATGGTTTGCGGGGACTTCTAAGTCAATTGGCAAAATAATTCTATTATGAAATCATTCTGCATCCCACTTTGAAATGTGGTGTCTGGGGTCTTAAATGCTAACAAGCGGCCATCTAAGATGCAGCAATTGGTCTCAACCCACCTGGAGCAAAGGAAAATGAAGAACACCAAGGCCACACGACAACTAAGAGCCCAAGAGACAGAAAGGGCCACATGAACCAGAGACCTACATCATCCCGAGACCAGAAGAACTAGGTGGTGCCCGGCCACAATCGATGACTGCCCTGACAGGGAGCACAGCAGAGGACCCTGAGGGAGCAGGAGATCAGTGGGATGCAGACCCCAAATTCTCATAAAAAGACCAAACTTAATGGTCTGACTGAGACTAGAGGAATCCCGGCGGCCATGCTCCCCAGACCTTCTGTTGACACAGGACAGGAACCATCCCTGAAGACAACTCATCAGACATGAAAGGGACTGGTCAGCGGGTGGGAGAGAGATGCTGATGAAGAGTGAGCTAATTATATCAGGTGGACACTTGAGATTGTGTTGGCAACTCTTGTCTGGAGGAGGGATGGGAGGATAGAGAGAGAGGGAAGCAGGCAAAATTGTCAAGAAAGGAGAAACTGAAAGGGCTGACTCAAGAGGGGGAGAGTAAGTGGGAGTAGGGAGTGAGATGTATGTAAACTTATACGTGACAGACTGATTGGATTTGTAAACGTTCACTGGAAGTTTAATAAAAGTTATTAAAAAAAAGTGTAATAAGTAAACAAATAGAGAGAGATAAATAAATGAATGAACACATGCATGGATGGATGGATGGATGGATGGATGGATGGATGGATGGATGGATGGATGGATGGATGGATGGATGGACGGGCATATAGAAAGACAGACATATGAATGAATGAATAGATGAATAAGTAGATAGAGATAGCTATATCAACAAATCAATAAATAGATGGATAAATAGATAAATAAACAGATAAATAATAACAAGTTTGGCTTTCCAGAACTGTATTTTTGTGTGTTGATCTGATATCCTGCCATTCTGTTGAATTTGTATATTAAATCTAATAGTTTCTTTTTGTTTTTTATTTGTATTGTATATTTGTGGGTGTGTGTATGTGAGGGAGAGAGAGAGAGAAAGAGAGAGAATTCCTTAGGATATTCTATGTATAAGATCTTGTCATCTTGAATAGGAAAAATTTTACTTCTTTCCAAATTCAAATGCCTTTAAAAAAAATTTTAGCCTAACTTTTCTGTCTAGTATTTCCAGAAAAATGTAGAATAAGAGTTATGAAATCAGGCATCCTTGTCTTGTTCCTGATGTTAGGGGAAAACTTGTAGTCTTTCACCAATGCATGTGATGTTAAAAAAAAAAAAATAGCTGTGGGTATTTCATAAGTGTCCTTAATCAGATACATGTAGTTTCCTTACATTTCTAGTTTGTTGAATGATTTTATTATGAAAGGGTCTTGGATTTTGTCAAATGATGTTTCTGCATTCATTAATCAAGTCATTTTTCCTTCATTTTCTTAATTAATTGATATTTATGCTTAACAACTCTTGCATTTCTGGGATAAGTTCCACTGGGACGTGGTTTATAGTCTTTTCAATATGCTGCTGTTTGGTTTGCTAGTATTTTGCTGCTGGATTTGGTTTGTTAGTACTCTGTTGAAGATTTGCATTCATATTCATAAGGGATATTGTGGGTTTTTTTGGCTTTGGTGTCAGGGTGATTATGTCATCATAGAATCAGTTACAAAGTGTTCCCTACTATTTTCTTTTGCAAGAGTTTGAGAAAGATTAATGTTAATTTGTATTCGGTACTTTGTTATAATTTCTATCTCCTTATTGTTGTTGTTGTTTTTCTAGGTGCGCTCAAGTCATTTCTGACTCATAGCCACCCTATGCACAACAAAAGGAAACACTGCCCGATCCTGTGCCATCCTCACGATCATTGTTATGCTTGGGCCCATTGTTGCAGCCACCATGTCAGTCCATCACCATGTCAGTCCATCTTGTTGAGGGCCTTCCTCTTTTTCACTGACCCTATTCTTTACCAAGGATGATGTCCTTCTCCAGAGACTGATCCTTCCTGACAACATGCCCAAAGTATATGAGATGAAGTCTCACCATTCTTGCTTCTAAGGAGCATTCTAGCTGTACTTCTTCCAAGGCAGATTTGTTCCTTATTTTGGCACATCATGATATATTCAATATTCTTCACCAACAGATGCCAATTTTTCTTCAGTCTACCTTACTCATCATCCAGCTTTCATTGCTTGGGTCAGGGGCACCTTAGTCTTCAAGGTGACGTCCTTGCTTTTTAACACTTTAAGGAGGTCTTTTGTAGCAGATTTGCCCACTGCTGCTTCCATGGATGCTGATTGCTGAAACAAGTAAAATGAAATCCTTATTGTTTTAGGTTTTACATTTAGGTCCTTGATCCATTTTGAGTTAGTTTTTGTTTATGATGTGAAGTATGGGTCCTGATTCATTTTTTCTACAGACGGACATTCAGTTTTGCCAGTGCCATTTGTTAGAGATTGTCTTTTCCCAATTTAACAAAATTTGGCCCTTTGTCAAAAATCAGCTGCCCATAGATGGATGGATTTACATCTCTGTTCTAAATTCTGTTCCATTGGTCTATGTGTTTGTCATCGTACAAATACCAGTCTGTTTTGATTGCCATGCCTGTATAGTAGGTTCTAAGATTCAGTAGTGTGAGGCCTTCTTTGGCCTCTTTCCTTTTCACATTGGATTGGTGATTAGTGTTTCCATCTCATTAAAGAATGCTGTTGCAATTTGGATCGGTCTTGCATTATATTTGTAGATCACTTCAGGTAGTGAAATTGACATTTTCATGATGCTGAGTCTTCCTATCCATGAGCATTTTTTTTTTCTTCCAATTATATAGGTCTCTTGGTTTCTTGCAGTAGCATTTTGTAATTTTCTTTGTATAGGTCTTTTATATCCCTGGTTAGATTTATTCCCAAGTATTTTATCATTTGGGGGGGCTATTATAAATGGCATTCTTTCTGTGATTTACTTTTTGAAGTTCTCCTTGTTGATGTAGAGGAATCCAACTAATATGATATTGTACCCTGCTACTTTGCTGACTCCTTCTATTAGTTCCAGTAGTTTTTTTGTGGAATCCTTGGAGTTTTCTATGTATAGGTTCATTTCATCTGTGTATAGGGAAAATTTTGCTTCTTCTTTCCAATTTGGATGTCCTTTATTTCTTTCTCTTACTAGATTTCTTTAGTTAAGACTTTCAGTGCAATGACATTTTGGTTAGCAGCCGAGCACTTAACCAATGCACCACCAGACCTCCTCTATGTCATTACCTTGAAATTTACCGTTATCTTCCTAAGTTTAAAACAGTCTTTTATTTATTGATATCGCTTTGGCTTCCTCTCCATATGAAAGTTCTATAACTACACCATTTATTCCCTCTTTTTTGTTTTGATGTCATCGTTTATGTATTGATGTCTTTGGTTCCCTGTTTTTAGCCTTTTAGCTTTGTTTTATTTTTTAAATTCTTTATTTGGGTTGGTATCTGGGTGGTCTGTCCTGCGTCCAAATATCAGATTATTGTTTAATGTTTTTGGTTCTCTATTCGAAGGACTCTCTTTAATATTTCTTGTAAGTTTGGTCTGGTTTTTACAAATTCCCTTAATTTCTGCTTATCTGGAAATATTCTAATGTTGCCATTGTATATGAGAGACAGTTTTACTGAATATAGAATTGCTGACTGGGTTTTTTTTGTTTTTTTTTTTGCTTTCGACCTTTTATATAGGTCTTCCCACTGTCTTCTTGCCTACATGGTTTTAGCTACATAGTTGGAGATTAGTTTTATTGGTTCCCCTTTTTAGATAGGTGACTTTATTTTTCCTTAGCTGATCTCAGGATTCTTTGTTTGTCTTTGGTCCTTTTTATTTGCACATTTGTTTATAAGTCTTGGTGACTTTCTTTGGGCTCTATCCTGTATGGGGTTCATTGCGCTTCTTGGATGGGTGTCTTCTTGTCTTTCATGATGATAGATAGCGAAGTTTTCTGCCAGGATTACTTTGACAATTGTCTCTGTGTTTTGCATTGCACCCCCACCCCCCGCCCATTGGATCTCTTATCATATGCAAGTTTTTCCTCTTGATAGTGTCCCACATAATTATTAGGATTTCTTCATTCTTTTTTCTGATTTTTCCTCAAACAAATTGGTATCAAGGGATTTTTCTTTAATTTCACTAATCTGTCTTCCATTGCTTCAATTCTGGTCCTATATCCTTCTTTTGAGTTGTCTGTTTCTGAAATTTTATTCTTAATCTTTTGGCTTTCTAGTTGATGTTTTTGTATGGTTTCTAGTTGTTTCATTTTTATATTGTTTTCCTGAATTCTTTATCGCTTTTATGAGTTGTAAACAACTTGACAACAATGGGTTTTTTGTTTGTTTGTTGCTTTCTTTCATTTTGTCAGTGCCTTCCTCGATTTTGTCTATATTTTTCTTGGTTTTGCCTGTGTTTTCACAGGCTGTTTCTTACCCCCGGCAGTTTTTTTGTTCTTTATTTCAGTCACTTGCTGACTCCATCCTGTCCTGCTTCTTTTTGTGATTTGATATTGTCTGTTGTTTCCGAAGCATCAAGAAATTATTATATCTATTTATTTACTGTGTGTTTGTTGAACCCTGAAATTTTGTTTTGTTTTGATATATCCAAGTAGGCTGGGCCTGTGTTTTGCTCTGGTCTCTAATTTTGCCATTTTGATGCTCTCAGTACCTTTCTCAGGGTTGGTGGAGGAATGACTGCATGTGTGAGTGTGGGTCTCTCGTGGGGCTGTTGAGGATATAGGTGGTGTTTCTGTTGAGGTGGTGTGTTTGTCTGTCCAGCTGGACCCTGGCTGTGGGTGCAGTGGGTGATCTTCCTAGTTTTGGGGTTGGGTGCTGTGTGTGTGCTCTGCTGATTGCAGGGTGGTTGGGTTTGGGGTATCTGGGTTGTTGGTCCCCAGATGAGTTGTCTGGAAACTCTCATCAATGGTTCCAGGTGAGCAGGGTTATGTGGGGATGTTTAGAATTAGAATATAGAATACAGAAGAATATACAATATACATTATAGAAGAATATACACAGTAGACTATACAATACAGAGTATAGATTATACAAGAGCATATAATACAGAATTTAGAATATAGAAAGTAGAATGTAGAATACACAATATAAAATGTAGAATAAAGACTATAGAATACAGATTATAAAATACAGAAAATTATGAAATGCAGAATGTAAAATATAGAAGAATACACTATATTCTATTTTCAAAGTTCTTTTACATTCTGTATTCTATCTTCAGTGTTCTATGTTCCATATTCTATATTTCAAATTCTCTATTTTCTATAATCTATGTTCTTCTATATTCTATATTTTTGTATATTCTATATTCCATACTCTGCATTCTATATTCGATGTTCTATATTCTATATTTTTCTACATACAATATTCTTCTATATTCTATATTTCATATTCCATATTCTACATTGTATATTTTAAATTCTTCCATATTCTATGCTCTATATTCTGTATTCTACATTCTAAATTCTGTATTCTATGTTCTTCCATATTCTTCTATATTCTATATACTATATTTTTCTGTATTCTATATTCCATAGTCTACATTCTTCCTTCTATATTCTACATTCTTCTATATTCTGTATTCTATACTCTTCTGTAGTGTATATTTTGTTTTACATTCTATATTCTTATTCCATTATCTTCTATATTCTATAATCTATATTCTTCTATATTCTGTGTTCTTTATGCTTTATTCATATTCTATATTTTGTATTCTACATTCTATATTCTTCTATATTCTATATTTTCTATATTCTACATTCCATCCTGTGTTCTGTATTCAATGTTCTTTTTCTATATTCTATAATTTTCTGTATTCTATATTCTTCTATAGTCTGTATCATATATTGTTCTATATTGTATATTCTATATTTTGCATTCTACTTTCTATATTCCATAATCTTCTATATTGTATAATGTATATTCTCTATATTATGAATTTTTATTCTATATTTTATATTCTGTATTCTACATTCTATTTTCTAAATTCTATATTTTCTATATTCCATTGATTGTATTCTATATTCATTTTTTCTATAGTCTATATTTTTTAATAATTTTCTGTATTCTATATTCCATATTGCATATTGTGTATACTCTAGTCTACATTCTATATTCTTATATCCTATCTTCTATATTTAATTCTACATTCTATATTCCAGAATCTTCAATATTCTATAATCTATATTCTTCTATATTCTATGTTCTTTATTCTGTATTTTGTATTCTACTTTGTACATACGCTATTCTATATTTATCTCTATTTTATATTTTTCTATATTCTCTATTCCATACCCTGTATTCTATATCACATATTCTATATTCTGTGTTCTATATTCTATGTTCTATAAAAAAATATAGTCAATATTTTTTATATACTATATTCTTCTGTATTCTATATTATATATTCCATATTCTACATTCTGCATTCTATATTCTATAGTCTTCTATGTTCTGTATTCTATACTCTTCTACATTCTTATTCTACATTCTATATTCTTCTCTTATAATCTATATTCTTCTATCTGCTGTATTCTGTATTGTACATTCTGAATTTTATATTAAATATTCTACAGTCTACATTCTATATTCTAAATTTTGTAATATTCTTTTTCTTCTCTATACTCTATTCCACATTCTATATTCTCTATTCTACATTCTATATTCCATTTTCTTCTATAGTCTACATTTTCTATTCTAAATTTTTCTGAATTCTATATTCTTCTATATTCTATATTTTTTAGTGTTTATTCTACCTTCTAATCTCTATATTCTATATTCTTCTGTAATCTAACATTCTCTTGTATTCTCTATTCCATATTCTCTATTCTACATTCTATATTCTTCTATAGTCTGTAATCTATATTCTTCTACTTTATTCTATATTGTTCAATAGTATATATCCGATACCTTATATTCCATTTGTCCATATTCTATTTTCTTCTACGTTCTATCTTCTATTTTCTGTAGTCTGTCATCTACATTCTGTATTCTTCTATATTCTGCATTCTGTATCCTATATCTTCTATATTCTAAATTTTTGCTCTATATTTTCCTATATTCTGTATTGTTTGTCAATTTTCTATATTCTTCTGTAATTATACTCTACATTCTCCTATTGTCCATATTCCATATTCTTCTATACTCTATATTCTTTTTTCTTTTATATTCTGCATTGTATTTTCTATGCCCTATGTTCTTCTATATACTATATTCCTCTATATTCTATGTTCTACTTTCTAAATTCTTCTATATTCTATATTCTGTACTTTATATTCTACATTCTAAATTCTATATTCTCTTATGTTCTATATTCTTTTATATTCTCTTTCTATATTTTTACATATTCTAGGCTCTATATTCCATACTCTGTATTCTATATTGTATATTCAAAGTTCTGTGTTCTATATTCTTTATTTTTATATATACTGTATTTTTCTGTGTGGTATATTCTATGTTCCATATTCTATAGACTACATTCTGTATTCTTTTAAATTCTGTAATCTTTTATATTTTACATTCTACATTCCATAATTCTTTGTATTCTACAATCTGTATTCTATAGTCTTTATTCTGTATTTTATATTCTGTAGTCTACATTCTATATTCTAAATTCTGTATTCTATGTTCTTCAGTAATCTATATTCTTTCATGTATAGTTTTCTACTGTGTACTTTCTTCTATAATGTATATTCTGCATTCTTCTGTATTCTATATCCTAATTCTTCTATATTCTCTATTCCATATTCTGTATTCTTCAGTATTCTGTATTCTACATTCTACTATATTCTTTTTCTTGTATTTTCCATACCCTTGTATATTCTATATTCTTCTATATTCCGTATTCTATGTTCTCCTATATTCTATATTTTACATTGTACATTCTATATTCCATTATTTTCTATATTGTATGATTTATAATCTTCTATATTCTATACTTTCCTGTATTCTTCACTGTATACTTTGCATTGTGTAATCTGTATTCTACATTGTACATTTTATATTCTTCTGCATTCTATATTCTAAATTTATATTCTATTTTCTTCTATATCCTGTATTCTTTATGCTATATTCTTTTGTAATGTATATTCTATATTCTTCTTTATTCCAAATCCTCTATACACTATATTGTTCTGTTTACAAAGTTCTTTTATATTCTGTATTCTATCTTCTGTGTTCTATGTTCCATATTCTATATTTTAAATTCTCTACATTCTATAATCTATGTTCTTCTATATTCTATATTTTTGTATATTCTATATTCCATACTCTGTATTCTATGTTTGATGTTCTATATTCTACGTTTTTCCACATACACTATTTTTCTATATTTCATATTCCATATTCTACATTCCACATTGTATATCTTAAATTCTTCCATATTCTATGCTCTGTATTCTATATTCTACTTTCTTAATTCTATATTCTTCCATATACTTCTAGTCTATATTTTTCTATATACTATATTTTTCTGTATTCTCTCTTCCATATTCTTCCTTCTATATTCTATATTCTACTATATTCTTCTATATTGTAGTCTGTATTTTAAATTCTATATTCTATATTCCATTATCTTCTATATTCTATAATCTATATTCTGTGTTCTTTACCTTTTATTTTATATTCTATATTTTGTATTCTACATTCTATATTCTATATTTTCTATATTACATATTCCGTACTCTGTGTTCTGTATTCAATGTTCTTTTTCTATATTCTATATTTTTCTATACAATTTTCTGTATTCTATATTCTTCATTCTTTATATTTTTCTATAGTCTGTATCATATATTTTTCTATATTGTAAATTGTGTATTTTACATTCTATATTCTATATTCCATAATCTTCTATATTGTATAATGTATATTCTCTATATTATGTATTTTTGTTCTATATTTTATATTCTATATTCTGTATTCTAAATTCTTTATTTTTCTATATTCCATTGTCTATATTCTATATTCAATGTTGTTTTCTATATTCTATATTTTTTATAATTTTCTGTACTCTGTATTCCATATTGCATATTCTGTAAAGTATATTCTACATTCTATATTTTCTTATATTCCATCTTCTATATTCTATATTTAATTCTATATTCTATAATCTATATCCTTCTGTATTGTTCTTTATTCTACTTTGTACATACTCTATTCTACATTCTTTAAGTCTATTCTATATTTTTCTATATTCTCTATTCCATACTCTGTATTCTATGTTCCATATTCGATGTTCTATATTTTTTATATCCTATATTCTTCTGCATTCTACATTCTATATTCCATACGCTATATTCTACATTCTGCATTTTATATTCTTCTATGTTCTGTATTCTATACTCTTCTACATTCTTATTCTACATTCTATATTTTTCTGTTGTAATCTATATTCTTCTACCTGCTATATTCCATATTGTACATTCTAAATTCTATATTCAATATTCTAGTCTACATTCTATATTCTAAATTTTTCAATATTCTTTATTCTTATCTATTCCCTATTCCATATTCTATGTTCTCCATTCTCCATTCCATTTTCTTCTATATTCTATATTCTGCATTTTATATTCTAAATTTTTTCTGAATTCTATATTCCATATTTTTATGTATATTCTACCTTCTAATCTCTATATTCTATATTCCTCTGTAATCTATTCTCTTATATTCTCTATTCTATATTCTTCTATATTTTGTCATCTGTATTTTTCTACTTTATTCTCTATTCTTCAATATTGTATATCTTATACCCTATATTCCGTTTGTCAATATTCTATTTTCTTCTATATTCTATCTTCTATATTCTGTAGTCTGTCATCTATATTCTTTATTCTTCTATATTCTGCATTCTATATCCTATATCTTCTAAATTTATGCTCTGTTTTCCTATATTCTGTATTCTATATTTTTCAATATTCTACATTCTTCTATATATTCTACATTCTCCTATTTTCCATATTCCTTATTCTTCTATACTCTATATTTTTCTGTATTCTTTTTTCTTTTATATTCTGTATTGTATCTTCTATGTTCTTCTATATACTATATTCCTCTAAATTCTATAGTCCATATTCTATATTCTACGTTCTAAATTCTTCTATATTCTATATTTTATATTCTATACTCTACATTCTAAATTCTATATTCTTTTATATTCTATTTCTATATTCTTCCATAATCTAGGTTCTATATTCCATTCTCTGTATTTTATATTGTATATTTAAAGTTCTATGTTCAATATTCTTTATCTTTCTATATACTGTTTTTCTGTATGGTATATCCTATGTTCCATATTCTATATTCTACATTCTGTGTTCTTCTATAGTATGCATTCTATATTCTTCTGTATTTTACATTCTACATTTCATAATTTTCTATATTCTATTTTTTTATAATCCATAATCAATACTCTTCATTTTATATTTTATATTCTGTATTCTACATTCTTTTCTTTTATTCTACATTCTATTTTCTATATTCCAAATTCTGTATTCTATGTTCTTCTATAATCTATATCCTGTATCGTATTTTTTATAGTCCTATAGGGTAGCCCGCACGCAGAGCAGGCCCGAATAGCGGAGCCCCGCAGGTGAGGAGAAGCCCGAAAGGAGAGTCCCGCAGGCCCCAACGGAGAGTCCCGCAGACAAGAATAGTCTCGAAAGGAGAGCCCCGCAGGCATGAATAGGCCGGAACAGAGAGTCCCACAGGGAAGAACAGGCCCGAACGGAGAGTTCTGCAAGCAAGTATAGGCCCGAATGGAGAGTCCGGCACGCAAGAATAGGCCCAAACTGAGAGTCCCGCAGACAAGAATAACCCCTAATAGAGGAGCCCCACAGGCAATAACAGGCCCAAATAGCGGAGCCCCGCACGCAGGAAAAGGCCTCAATAATGGAGCTCCACAGGCACAAAGAGGCCGGAATAGAGGAGCCCCGCAGACAAGAGGAAGCCTGAAAGGAGAGTCCCGCAGGCAAGAATAGTCCCGAACTGGGACTCACGCAGGCAAGAAAAGGCCCTTACACAGTCCCGCGGGCAAGACTAGGCCTGAATAGTGGAGCCCAGCAGGCAACAACAGGCCCGAACACAGTCCTGCAGGCAAGAATAGGCCCTAACGGAGAGGCCTGCAGGTGAGAACAGGCCCGAACAGAGAGTTCGGCAGCCGAGAAAAGGCCCGAACCGAGAGTCCTGAAGGCAACAACAGGCCCATAGGGACAGTCCCGCAGGCGAGAACAGGCCCGAAAGGAGATTCCGACAGGCCAGAATAGAGGAGCCCTGTAGGCAAGAATAGGCCTGAACAGGGTCCGGCAGACAAAAATAGACCCTAAGGGAGAGGCCTGCAGGTGAGAACAGGCCGGAAGGGAGATTCCCGTAGCCAAGAATAGGCCCGAACAGAGTCTGGAAGGCAAGAATAGACCCGAATAGAAGAGCCCCGCAGGCAAGAACATGCCCGAATAGCAGAGCCCCGCACGTAGGAACACGGGGAATAGCGGAACCTGCCATGCACGAACACCGGAGCTCCGCAGGCAGGAGCAGGCCCGAAGAGCGGAGCCCCGCACGCCCGTACAGGCCCAAATAGCGGAGCCCCGCACGCACGAACAGGCCTGAATAACGGAGGCCCGCAGGCTCAAACAGGCCTGAATAACGGAGCTCCGTAGGCACGAACAGGCCCGAATAGAAGAACAACCACAGGCAAGAGGAGGAACGAAAAGATGCTCCCGTAGGCAAGATTAGGCCCGAAGAGAGAGTTTGGCAGGTAAGAATAGTCCCGAACGGAAAGTCCCGCAGGCAAGAATAGGCCCTAAAGGAGAGTCCTGGAGGCAAGAATAGGCCCGAATGAATGATCCCACAGGCAAGAATAAGACCGAACAGAGTGTCCCACAGGCATGAATGGGCCGGAACGGAAGGTCCTGCAGGCGAGAATAGGCCCGAACGGAGAGTCCCGAATGCAAGAACAGGCCCAAATAGAGGAGCCCCGCAAGCAAGAATAGGCCCAAACAGAGTCCCGCAGGCAAGAATAGGCCCGAATAGAGGAGCCCCGCAGGCGAGAATAGGCCCGAACAGAGAGTCCCGCAGGCCAGGATAGGCCCGAACAGAGTCCGGCAGGCAAGAATAGGCCCACCTGGAGAGTCCTCCAGGCCAGAATAGGCCTGAACGGAGATTCCCGCAAGAATAGGGCCGAATAGAGAAGCCCCGCAGGCAATAATACGCCCTAACGGAGAGGCCTGCAGGCGAGAACAGGCCGGAACAGAGAGTCCCGCAGGCAAGAATATAGAATGTTGAATACAGTATAAAGAATATGGAATATAGAATACACAAAAATATAGTATCTGTAAATATATAGAAAATAGAAGATTGAATATAGAAAAATATAGAATATAGAAAAATTGCAAATGTTTAATATAGAATGTAGAATATAGAAGATTTTAAAATGTTGCCTATACAATATGGAATATAGAATACAGAAGAATATAGCATAGAGAAAAATATAGAATATAGAACATAGAACATCGAATATAGAATAGAGACTATGGTTTATAGGATATAGGAAAATATAGACTATAGAACATAGAATTTAGAATGTGGAATATAGAATATAGAAGAATTTAGAATATAGAATATGGAATATAGAAGGAAATAGTACATAGAAGAAAACTGAACATAGAACACAGAAGATAGAATACAGAATGTAAAGGAATATAGAAAATAGTAGAATATAGAATATACAAGAATATGGAATACAGAAGAATATAAACAAGAATATGGATTATAGAATATACATTACAGAAGAATATAGAATACAGAATATAGAAGAATACTGAATATAAATTTAGAATATGGAAGAATATAGAGAAGGCTATAGAAAATACAAGAAAAAGAATATAGTAGAATGTAGAATACACAATATGGAAGAATAGAAGAATTAGAATATAGAATACAGAAGAATATAGAATATACGTTATAGAAGAATATACACAGTAGAAGACTATACAATACAGAATATAGATTATACAAGAACATGTAATACAGAATTTAGAATATAGAGAGTAGAATGTAGAATACAGAAATAGAATATAAAATATAGAATAAAGACTGTAGAATACAGATTATAGAATATAGAAAATTATGGAATGTAGAATGTAAAATATAGAATACACTATATTCTTCTATTTTCAAAGTTCTTTTGTATTCTGTATTCTATCTTCAGTGTTCTGTGTTCCATATTCTATATTTTAAATTTTCTATATTCTATAATCTATGTTCTTCTATATTCTATATTTTTGTATATCCTATATCCCATACTCTGTATTCTATATTCTATATTTTTCTACATACAGTATTCTTCTATATTCCATATTCTATATTCTACATTGTATATTTTAAATTCTTCCATATTCTATGTTCTGTATTCTACATTCTAAATTCTTTATTCTATGTTCTTCCATATTCTGTATTTTTCTATATACTATAATTTTCTGTATTCTACATTCCATATTCTACATTCTTCCTTCTATATTTTATATTATTCTATATTCTGAATTCTATATTCTTCTATGTTGTAGATTCTGTATTTTACATTCTATATTCTATATTCCATTATTTCTATATTCTATAATCTGTATTCTTCTATATTCTGTGTTCTTTATGCTTTATTTCTTATTCTATATTTTGTATTCTACATTGTATGTTCTTCTATATTCTATTTTTTCTATATTCTATATTCCATACTCTGTGTTCTATATTCAATGTTCTTTTTCTATATTCTATATTTTTCTGTATAATTTTCTGTATTCTATATTCTACATTCTATACTCTATTCTTCTATAGTCTGTACCATATATTGTTCTATATTGTATATTCTGTATTTTACATTGTACATTCTATATTCCATAATCTTCTATATTCTATAATGTATACTCTCTATATTATGTATTTTTTATTCTATATTTTATATTCTGTATTCTACATTCTATATTCTACATTCTATATTTTTCTATATTCCATTGTCTGTATTCTATATTCAATGTTTTTTCCTATAGTCTATATTTTTTATAATTTCAGTATGCTGTATTCCATATTGCATATTCTATAAACTATATTCTACATTCTATATTCTCTTATATTCCATCTTCTATATTCTATATTCCAGAATTTTCTATATTCTGTAATGTATATTCTTCTATATTCTATGTTCTTTATTCTATATTTTATACTCTATATTCTGTATTGTACTTTGTACATACTCTATTCTATATTCTATATTTATCTCTATTCTATACTTTTCTATATTCCCTATTAATACCCTGTATTGTATACTATATTCCAAATTCCTCTGTATTCTATATTCCACATTCTAAATTCTATGTTCTTCTATATTCTATATTTTCCTTTTCTTATATTCCATACTCTCCATTCTATATTCGATGTTCTATGTTGTATATTCTATATTTTTCTCTATACTATATTCTTCTGTATTCTATATTACATAAAGTATATTCTACATTCTATATTCTAAAATCTTCTATATTCTACATTCTGTATTCTATATTCTTCTGTATGCTATGTTCTATATTCAATCTTCCATTTTCTATATTTTTACATATACTGTATTTTTGTGTATTCTATATTCCATATTCTTGATACTATATTCAACATTCTATGTTCTTCTATATTCCGTATTCCATATTCTCCTACATTCTATATTTTACATTCTACATTCTATATTCCATAATCTTCTGTATTTTATAATTTATAATATTCTATAATCTATATTCTCCTATATTCTTCATTTTATATTTTGCATTCTGTAATCTGTATTTCACATTGTACATTTTATATTCTTCTGTATTCTATATTCTAAACATATATTCTATGTTCTTCTATATTCTGTTATCTATGCTGTATTCTTCTATAATGTATATTCTATATCCTTATTTATTCCAAATCCTCTATACACTATATTCTTCTATTTTCAAAGTTCTTTTATATTCTGTATTCTATCTTCAGTGTTCTATGTTCCATATTCTATATTTGAAATTCTTTACATTCTATAATCGATGTTCCTCTGTATTCTATATTTTTGTATGTTCTATATTCCATACTCTAGTCTATATTCGATGTTCTATATTCTATATTTTTCTACATACAATATTCCTCTATATTCTATATTGCTCATTTCATATTCTACTTTCTGCATTGTATATTTTAAATTCTTCCATATTCTATGTTCTGTATTCTTTTTTCTTCCATATTCTTCTATATTTTTCTACATACTATATTTTTCTGTATTCTATATTCCATATTCTTCATTCTTCCTTCTATATTCTATATTCGTCTATATTCTGTATTCTATATTCTTCTATATTGTATATTCTGCGTTTTATATTCTATATTCCATTATCTTCTATATTCTTTAATCTATATTGTTCTATATTCTGTGTTCTTTATGCTTTATCTCATATTCTATATTTTGTATTCTACATTGTATATTCTATGTTCTTCTATATTCTATATTCCATACTCTGTGTTGCATATTCAGTGTTCTTTTTCTATATTATATACTTTTCTATATAATTTTCTGTATTCTGTATTCTACATTCTATACTCTATATTCTTCCATAGTCTGTGTTGTATATTCTTCTATATTGTATATTCTGTATTTTACATTCTACATTTTCTGTATTTTTCTGTGTTCCATTGTCTGTATTCTATATTCAATTTTTTCTATAGTGTATATATTTTATAATTTTCCGTATTCTATATTCCATATTGCATATTCTGTATACTATATTCTGCATTCTATATTCTCTTATATTCCATCTCCTATATTCTGTATTTAATTCTACATTCTATATTCCAGAATCTTCTATATTCTATAATCTATATTCCTCTGTATTCTATGGTCTATATTCTATATTTTATATTCTAAATTCTACTTTGTACATATTCTATTCTATAGTCTATATTTATCTCTATTCTATATTTTTTCTATATTCTCTATTTCATACTCTGTATTCTATATTCCATAGTCAATGTTCTATATTCTATATTTTTATATACTATATTCTTCTGTATTCTACATTCTATATTCCTTATTCTGTATTCTACATTCTGCATTCTGTATTCTTCTATGTTCTGCATTCTATACTCTTCTACATTCTTATTCTATATTCTTCACTTATAATCTATATTCTTCTGTCTGCTGTATTCTATATTGTACATTCTAAATTCTATATTCAATATTCTGCAGTCTACATTCTATATTTTAAATTTTTCAATATTCTTTATTCTTCTCTGTACCCTATTCCATATTCCATGTTCTCCATTCTACATTTTATATTCTATTTTTTCTGTATTCCACATTTTATGTTCTAAATTTTTCTGAATTCTGTATTCTTCTATCTTCTATATTTTTATTGTATATTCTGCCTTCTAATCTCTATATTCTTCTGTAATCTAATATTCTTTTTTACAGTCTATTCCGTATTCTCTATTCTACATTCTATATTCTTCTATAGTTTGTAATCTATATTCTTCTACTTTCTGTATTCTGTATTCTTCAGTAGTGTATATCCTATACCCTATATTTTTCAATATTCTATTTTCTTCTGTGTTCTATCTTCTATATTCTGTAGTCTGTCATCTATATTCTTTATTCTTCTATATTCTGCATTCATACATCTGTATCTTCTATATTCTAAATTTATGCTCTATGTTTTCCTATATTCTGTATTCTATATTTTTCAACATTCTATATTCTTCTATAATTATATTCTACATTCTCATATTTTCCATATTCTATATTCTTCTATAATCTATATTCTTTTTTCTCTTATATTCTGTATTGTATCTTCTATGTTCTATATTCTATATACTATATTCCTCTGTATTGTATAGTCCATATTCTATATTCTATGTTCTAAATTCTTCTATACTCTATATTCTGTATTTTATATTCTATATTCTTCTATGTTCTATATTCTTTTATATTCTATTTCTATGTTTTTCCATAGTCTAGGTTGTATATTCCATATTCTGTATTCTATACTGTATATTCTACGTTCTATATTCTAAACTCTTCTATATTCTACATTTCTGTATTCTAAATTCTACAGTCTATATTCTTCTAGATTCTATATTCTAGATTTTTCTGTATTCTATGTTCTATATTCAATCTTCTTTTTTCTATATTTTACATATACTATATTTTTGTGTATTCTATATTCCATATTCTTGATACTATATTCAACATTCCATATTCTTGTATATTCTGTATTCCATTTTCTCCTATATTCTACATTTTACATTCTACCTTGTATTTTCCATAATCATGTATATTGTATAATTTATTATCTTCTGTATTCTGTAATTTATATTCTCCTATATTCTTCATTCTATAGTTTGCATTCTATAATCGCTATTCTACATTGTACATATTATATTCTTCTGTATTCTATATTCTGAATTTATATTCTATTTTCTTCTATATTCTGTATTCTTTATGCTGTGTTCTTCTATAACATATATTCTATACTCTTCTTTATTCCAAATCTTCTATACACTATATTCTTCTATTTTCAAAGTTCGTTTGTATTCTGTATTGTATCTTCAGTGTTCTCTGTATCATATTCTATATTTTAAAGTCTCTATATTCTGTGATCTGTGTTCTTCGATGTTTTTCTACATTCTCTATTTTTGTATATTCTCTATTCCATACTCTGTATTCTATATTCGATGTTCTATATTCCATATTTGCCTTCATACAATATTCTTTCATATTCTATATTGCATATTTTATATTCCATATTCTATATTCTACATTCTATATTTTAAATTCCTCTATATTCTGTATTCTATAGTCTATGTTCTTCCATATTCTATCTTTATACATACTATATTTTTCTATATTCTATACTCCATATTCTCCATTTGTCCTATATTCTTCTATATTGTGTATTCTCTATTTTACATTCTATATTCTATTTTCTTCTATATTCTATAATATATATCCTATGTTCTGTGTAATTTATAATTTATTTCATAATGTGTGTTTTGTATTCTACATTCTATATTCTATATTCAATATTCTATATTCTTCCATATTCTATATTTTCTATATTCTCTATTCCATACTCTATGTTCTATACTGAATGTTGATTTTCTAAATGCGGCAAACGGGTCATCCGTGTCCCCACATCCATAAGCCACTGGAATGCTGGGGCCCGGGCTGCCAGGATTTAGGCCTTGCCTTCGGAGCCCGGCCACATACGAAGCCTTCCACCAGAGGCAGGGACATGGAGACAGCAAAAATTTGCAAAATGGCAGTGTCTCCTCGATTTCCCTGGCATCGCCCTTTCTGAGCAACATGCTTTTTTTCCTAGTAGGATAATGCACTGACAGAGAAAGCCAGGCTTATGTATGGAGAAAAGGTGTGTGCTTAGAGAGTGACGACGCTGAGACCAGGTTGGGATCTTTAGTCCCAGGAGAGGCCACTGGAAGCTGTGGGTCAATGTTCTCTGCCCATCCCAGTTGGAGGGGGGAGGTTTTCACCACACAAAGCAGCGGCAGAATTATTCGTCGCTGGAGAGGTTGCATCTGCCCACAAGCTCCACCTGGCCAGTGTCCACCCCTACTGTATTGCGCGTGTCAATCAACAGAAGCTAAGACCTTCCAGAGAGACTACCTGCTATTCTCTATCCACAAGGAATCGCTACATCCAGAAGCCTCCCCCGTTCCATCTCTAGGCTCTCTCTCAGGCCCCTCATACTTGTGATGTGTCTCAGGGGTAGAATGAAGAGATTCCTCTGAGTGAACACACACAGAGAGGCCACAGATGCTGAGGAAGGGCGCCTTGCCTAGTGATATCCTAGCGTAAGTGGAAAAGAGGTACCTGCCTGCTGTCCCAGCGTGTCGAACGTGTTGACATCAGGGGTTGCCTACTGTGAAGTTATTCCCTGGGTGCCCTGGATTTTGTGGCCAAAGACGCAAGGGGCCGTTGTGTGTCCATGGGTAAAATGGAGGGCTCTGTGGAACTGACCTGTTAGGCTGGACCTCTCCTACTGGCTCAGTGTTTGTGACTCGTCCCCGTCAGAAGTTCCGCCCAGCCTTCCAGTGGCTGTCACCATGGCGATTGGGAAAGAAGCCTTAGGCCCCAAACTCAGCCTTCACCTGGCCTACCTGGCCTCTTTCCCCTCATCTAGACCGCTGTGTGGATGAAAGAAAGGATGTCGGCCAGTGAGCACGTGTCCTGATTTCCTTGGCAGGATTAGGCTCCTTGCCTGGGCAGAAGACAGCCAAGGTCAGCCTGAGCCTAGACACCTAGTGACCTGTGACACTGCAGCCAGTGATAGATGTTGATGTCCACGCTCAGCTATCCGCAGGTGGCGGATTCAGTGTGGTGGGAAGAGAAGTGGAAGTAGAGATGACACACTCACGAGGGCACGGGCCGAAGGTCAGGGAAAATAGCTGAGGTCGTGGAGCTCTAGCGGAGCCAGTCTAGGGCCCAGGCCTCCCTGCTGTACGAGGCAAAGAGGTGATCCATATGCCGCCATCCGTAGACTCTGGACGGCTGGGGCCCTGGATGCCCGGATTTTGGCCTTGTCTACCGAGAAGTGACGCACATGCAGTGTGCCACCGGAGGCTGTGGAGCAGCAGAGGGCAAAATCTTGAAAATGGGGGCTTCAGTTGACTTTGCCTGTGCTCTCCTTTGGCTGAGTGACATCGTGTGTTTCCTAGCAGGTGAAGACATTCGTGGAGAGAGGCGGTTTCCATGCGTGCAGGCAAAGTGTGTGCTGAGATGATGAGTTGCTGGAGACCAGGGTGGACTCTTCAGACCCAGAATAGGCCTCTGGCAGGTATGTGTCAATGTTTTCTGCCCATGGCACTCAGCCGGTTATTTGCATAGAATGTTATCCGCGGAATTAGTAGTCTCCGGAGAGGCCGCCACTTGTCAGCGAGCTTCACCTGGCCAGGTCCCACGGTGATGTCAAGCTTCACCTGGCCAGGTCCGCCCGTGATGTAGCTCCCCAATCAATCACTACTCTCTAGATCTTCCAGATAGACTACCAGAACTTCTCTCCCCATGGGCAAGCAGTAGAGCCAGAGGCCTTCCCCCTTTGCTCTTTGGTCTCTAGGCCCTCTGTCAGGCACTCCAAGGTGTGAAGTGACAAGGGGAGAAGGAAGAGATTTCAGAGAAGGAACACAAGCAGAGAGAGACAGAGAGAGGCAAGAGATGCTGAGTGGGGATGCCTTGCCTACTGATATCCTCAGGCAAGTGGGAAAGAGGTACCTGGCGTGCTCTGCCAATGCCCTGAAGCAGTCCGCACCAGGGGCTCCCTTGTGCCTGCGTAGCCTTTCCCGGGGTGTGCTCAAATCCTGTGGCCACTAGGTGTCATAGGTCACAATGGAGGGCCCTGTGTCGTCTGCCTGGCGGGCCGGATCTCTGCCATTGGCTCAGTCTTGTCACCAGGCCCATGACAAGCTCCGCCCACTCTTGCGGTGGGGGGACTGTCTCTATGGTGATGGCAAAGAAGCCTTAGCCCCGCCCACCTGGCCTTGACTTCACCTACCTGGCCCTCTGACCCTCACTCAGACCTCTGTGTTGATCAAAATCAATGTCCGCCAGTGCCCAGGTGTCAGCATCTGGGATAAAGGATTCGGGACCTTGCCTGGGGCAGAAGGCAGCCTAGGTCAGCGGGTAGCTGGAAGTCTAGTGACTTGTGACACTGCTGCCAGTGACCAATGGTGACTCCCACACTCACAGATCCCCTGGTGGCAGAATGATAGTGATGGGTGGAGAAACATCGCTCCGGAGCACACGTTTAATGGGGCACCAGCCAAAGCAAAGGCCAGGGCCAGTAGTGGACGTCGTGGAGCTGAATGGCGAGCCAGCGAAGGGCCCAAGGATCCCTCCTGTATGTGGCGAACAGGTCATCCGTGTCCCCACGTCCATAAAGCATTGGACTGCTGGGGCCCAGGCTGCCAGGATTTCGGCCTTGCCTTCGGAGCCCGGCCACATAGGCAGCCTCGCAGCGGAGGCGGGGACGTGTAGACAGCAAAAATTTGGAAGCTGGCCGTGTTTCCTCGATTTCCCTGGCATCGGCCTTTTTGAGCGGCTTGCTTTTTTTCCTGGTAGGATAGGGCCCTGACGGAGAAAGGCAGGATCACGTGTGCAGGAAAGGTGTGTGTTGAGAGGGTGACGACGTTGAGACCATGTTGGGATCTTTAGTCCCAGGAAAGGCCCCTGGCGGGTGTGGGTCAATGTTCTCTACCCATCCCCCTTGGGGGGGGGAGGTTTTCACCATACAAGGCAGCAGCGCAATCATTCGTCACAGGAGAGGTTGCATCTGCCCACAAGCTCCACTTGGCCAGGGTCCGCCCCTACTGTATTGCGCATGTCAGTCAAGAGAAGCTAAGAACTTCCAGAGAGACTACCTGCTATTCTCTACCCACGGGGAAGCAGTACAGCCAGAAGCCTTCCCCGTTCCATCTCTAGGCTCTCTCTCAGGCCCCTCATACTTGTGATGTGTCTCAGGGGTAGAATGAAGAGATTCCTCTGAGTGAACACACACAGAGAGGCCACAGATGCTGAGGAAGGGCGCCTTGCCTAGTGATATCCTAGCGTAAGTGGAAAAGTGGTACCTGCCTGCTGTCCCAGCGTGTCGAACGTGTTCACATCAGGGGTTGCCTACTGTGAAGTTATTCCCTGGGTGCCCTGAATTTTGTGGCCAAAGACGCAAGGGGCCGTTGTGTGTCCATGGGTAAAATGGAGGGCTCTGCGGAACTGGTCGCTTAGGCTGGACCTCTCCTACTGGCTCAGTGTTTGTGACTCGTCCCCGTCAGAAGTTCCGCCCAGCCTTCCAGTGGCTGTCACCATGGCGATTGGGAAAGAAGCCTTAGGCCCCACACTCAGCCTTCACCTGGCCTACCTGGCCTCTTTACCCTCATCTAGACGGCCGTGTGGATGAAAGAAAGGATGTCGGGCAGTGAGCACGTGTCCTGATTTCCTTGGCAGGATTAGGCTCCTTGCCTGGGCAGAAGACAGCCAAGGTCAGCCTGAGCCTAGACACCTAGTGACCTGTGACACTGCAGCCAGTGATAGATGTTGATGTCCACGCTCAGCTATCCGCAGGTGGCGGATTCAGTGTGGTGGGAAGAGAAGTGGAAGTAGAGATGACACACTCACGAGGGCACGGGCCGAAGGTCAGGGAAAATAGCTGAGGTCGTGGAGCTCTAGCGGAGCCAGTCTAGGGCCCAGGCCTCCCTGCTGTACGAGGCAAAGAGGTGATCCATATGCCGCCATCCGTAGACTCTGGACGGCTGGGGCCCTGGATGCCCGGATTTCGGCCTTGTCTAGCGAGAAGTGACGCACATGCGGTGTGCCACCGGAGGCTGTGGAGCAGCAGAGGGCAAAATCTTGAAAATGGGGGCTTCAGTTGACTTTGCCTGTGCTCTCCTTTGGCTGAGTGACATCGTGTGTTTCCTAGCAGGTGAAGACATTCGTGGAGAGAGGCGGTTTCCATGCGTGCAGGCAAAGTGTGTGCTGAGATGATGAGTTGCTGGAGACCAGGGTGGACTCTTCAGACCCAGAATAGGCCTCTGGCAGGTATGTGTCAATGTTTTCTGCCCATGGCACTCAGCCGGTTATTTGCATAGAATGTTATCCGCGGAATTAGTAGTCTCCGGAGAGGCCGCCACTTGTCAGCGAGCTTCACCTGGCCAGGTCCCACGGTGATGTCAAGCTTCACCTGGCCAGGTCCGCCCGTGATGTAGCTCCCCAGTCAATTACTACTCTCTAGACCTTCCAGATAGACTACCAGAACTTCTCTCCCCATGGGCAAGCAGTAGAGCCAGAGGCCTTCCCCCTTTGCTCTTTGGTCTCTAGGCCCTCTGTCAGGCACTCCAAGGTGTGAAGTGACAAGGGGGAGAAGGAAGAGATTTCAGAGAAGGAACACAAGCAGAGAGAGACAGAGAGAGGCAAGAGATGCTGAGTGGGGATGCCTTGCCTACTGATATCCTCAGGCAAGTGGGAAAGAGGTACCTGGCGTGCTCTGCCAGTGCCCTGAAGCAGTCCGCACCAGGGGCTCCCTTGTGCCTGCGTAGCCTTTCCCGGGGTGTGCTCCAATCCTGTGGCCACTAGGTGTCATAGGTCACAATGGAGGGCCCTGTGTCATCTGCCTGGCGGGCCGGATCTCTGCCATTGGCTCAGTCTTGTCACCAGGCCCATGACAAGCTCTGCCCACTCTTGCGGTGGGGGGACTGTCTCTATGGTGATGGCAAAGAAGCCTTAGCCCCGCCCATCTGGCCTTGACTTCACCTACCTGGCCCTCTGACCCTCACTCAGACCTCTGTGTTGATAAAAATCAATGTCCGCCAGTGCCCAGGTGTCAGCATCTGCGATAAAGGATTCGGGACCTTGCCTGGGGCAGAAGGCAGCCTAGGTCAGCGGGTAGCTGGAAGTCTAGTGACTTGTGACACTGCTGCCAGTGACCAATGGTGACTCCCACACTCACAGATCCCCTGGTGGCAGAATGATAGTGATGGGTGGAGAAACATTGCTCCGGAGCACACGTTTAATGGGGCACCAGCCAAAGCAAAGGCCAGGGCCAGTAGTGGACGTCGTGGAGCTGAATGGCGAGCCAGCGAAGGGCCCAAGGATCCCTCCTGTATGTGGCGAACAGGTCATCCGTGTCCCCACGTCCATAAAGCATTGGACTGCTGGGGCCCAGGCTGCCAGGATTTCGGCCTTGCCTTCGGAGCCCGGCCACATAGGCAGCCTCGCAGCGGAGGCGGGGACGTGTAGACAGCAAAAATTTGGAAACTGGCCGTGTTTCCTCGATTTCCCTGGCATCGGCCTTTTTGAGCGGCTTGCTTTTTTTCCTGGTAGGATAGGGCCCTGACGGAGAAAGGCAGGATCACGTGTGCAGGAAAGGTGTGTGTTGAGAGGGTGACGACGTTGAGACCATGTTGGGATCTTTAGTCCCAGGAAAGGCCCCTGGCGGGTGTGGGTCAATGTTCTCTACCCATCCGCCTTGGGGGGGGAGGTTTTCACCATACAAGGCAGCAGCGCAATCATTCGTCACAGGAGAGGTTGCATCTGCCCACAAGCTCCACCTGGCCAGGGTCTGCCCCTACTCTATTGCGCATGTCAGTCAACAGAAGGTAAGACCTTCCAGAGAGACTACCTGCTATTCTCTACCCACGGGGAAGCAGTACAGCCAGAAGCCTCCCCCGTTCCATCTCTAGGCTCTCTCTCAGGCCCCTCATACTTGTGATGTGTCTCAGGGGTAGCATGAAGAGATTCCTCTGAGTGAACACACACAGAGAGGCCACAGATGCTGAGGAAGGGCGCCTTGCCTAGTGATATCCTAGCGTAAGTGGAAAAGTGGTACCTGCCTGCTGTCCCAGCGTGTCGAACGTGTTGACATCAGGGGTTGCCTACTGTGAAGTTATTCCCTGGGTGCCCTGGATTTTGTGGCCAAAGACGCAAGGGGCCGTTGTGTGTCCATGGGTAAAATGGAGGGCTCTGCGGAACTGGTCGCTTAGGCTGGACCTCTCCTACTGGCTCAGTGTTTGTGACTCGTCCCTGTCAGAAGTTCCGCCCAGCCTTCCGGTGGATGTCACCATGGCGATTGGGAAAGAAGCCTTAGGCCCCACACTCAGCCTTCACCTGGCCTACCTGGCCTCTTTCCCCTCATCTAGACGGCTGTGTGGATGAAAGAAAGGATGTCGGCCAGTGAGCACGTGTCCTGATTTCCTTGGAAGGATTAGGCTCCTTGCCTGGGCAGAAGACAGCCAAGGTCAGCCTGAGCCTAGACACCTAGTGACCTGTGACACTGCAGCCAGTGATAGATGTTGATGTCCACGCTCAGCTATCCGCAGGTGGCGGATTCAGTGTGGTGGGAAGAGAAGTGGAAGTAGAGATGACACACTCACGAGGGCACGGGCCGAAGGTCAGGGAAAATAGCTGAGGTCGTGGAGCTCTAGCGGAGCCAGTCTAGGGCCCAGGCCTCCCTGCTGTACAAGGCAAAGTGGTGATCCATATGTCGCCATCCGTAGACTCTGGATGGCTGGGGCCCTGGATGCCCGGATTTCGGCCTTGTCTAGCGAGAAGTGACGCACATGCGGTGTGCCACCGGAGGCTGTGGAGCAGCAGAGGGCAAAATCTTGAAAATAAGGGCTTCAGTTGACTTTGCCTGTGCTCTCCTTTGGCTGAGTGACATCGTGTGTTTCCTAGCAGGTGAAGACATTCGTGGAGAGAGGCGGTTTCCATGCGTGCAGGCAAAGTGTGTGCTGAGATGATGAGTTGCTGGAGACCAGGGTGGACTCTTCAGACCCAGAATAGGCCTCTGGCAGGTATGTGTCAATGTTTTCTGCCCATGGCACTCAGCCGGTTATTTGCATAGAATGTTATCCGCGGAATTAGTAGTCTCCGGAGAGGCCGCCACTTGTCAGCGAGCTTCACCTGGCCAGGTCCCACGGTGATGTCAAGCTTCACCTGGCCAGGTCCGCCCGTGATGTAGCTCCCCAATCAATCACTACTCTCTAGATCTTCCAGATAGACTACCAGATCTTCTCTCCCCATGGGCAAGCAGTAGAGCCAGAGGCCTTCCCCCTTTGCTCTTTGGTCTCTAGGCCCTCTGTCAGGCACTCCAAGGTGTGAAGTGACAAGGGGAGAAGGAAGAGATTTCAGAGAAGGAACACAAGCAGAGAGAGACAGAGAGAGGCAAGAGATGCTGAGTGGGGATGCCTTGCCTACTGATATCCTCAGGCAAGTGGGAAAGAGGTACCTGGCGTGCTCTGCCAATGCCCTGAAGCAGTCCGCACCAGGGGCTCCCTTGTGCCTGCGTAGCCTTTCTCGGGGTGTGCTCCAATCCTGTGGCCACTAGGTGTCATAGGTCACAATGGAGGGCCCTGTGTCATCTGCCTGGCGGGCCGGATCTCTGCCATTGGCTCAGTCTTGTCACCAGGCCCATGACAAGCTCCGCCCACTCTTGTGGTGGGGGGACTGTCTCTATGGTGATGGCAAAGAAGCCTTAGCCCCGCCCACCTGGCCTTCACTTCACCTACCTGGCCCTCTGACCCTCACTCAGACCTCCGTGTTCATAAAAATCAATGTCCGCCAGTGCCCAGGTGTCAGCATCTGGGATAAAGGATTCGGGACCTTGCCTGGGGCAGAAGGCAGCCTAGGTCAGCGGGTAGCTGGAAGTCTAGTGACTTGTGACACTGCTGCCAGTGACCAATGGTGACTCCCACACTCACAGATCCCCTGGTGGCAGAATGATAGTGATGGGTGGAGAAACATCGCTCCGGAGCACACGTTTAATGGGGCACCAGCCAAAGCAAAGGCCAGGGCCAGTAGTGGACGTCGTGGAGCTGAATGGCGAGCCAGCGAAGGGCCCAAGGATCCCTCCTGTATGTGGCGAACAGGTCATCCGTGTCCCCACGTCCATAAAGCATTGGACTGCTGGGGCCCAGGCTGCCAGGATTTCGGCCTTGCCTTCGGAGCCCGGCCGCATAGGCAGCCTCGCAGCGGAGGCGGGGACGTGTAGACAGCAAAAATTTGGAAACTGGCCGTGTTTCCTCGATTTCCCTGGCATCGGCCTTTTTGAGCGGCTTGCTTTTTTTCCTGGTAGGATAGGGCCCTGACGGAGAAAGGCAGGATTACGTGTGCAGGAAAGGTGTGTGTTGAGAGGGTGACGACGTTGAGACCATGTTGGGATCTTTAGTCCCAGGAAAGGCCCCTGGCGGGTGTGGGTCAATGTTCTCTACCCATCCCCCTTGGCGGGGGGAGGTTTTCACCATACAAGGCAGCGGCGCAATCATTCGTCGCCGGAGAGGTTGCATCTGCCCACAAGCTCCACCTGGCCAGGGGGCGCCCCTACTGTATTGCGCATGTCAGTCAAGAGAAGCTAAGACCTTCCAGAGAGACTACCTGCTATTGTCTACCCACGGGGAAGCAGTACAGCCAGAAGCCTCCCCGTTCCATCTCTAGGCTCTCTCTCAGGCCCCTCATACTTGTGATGTGTCTCAGGGGTAGAATGAAGAGATTCCTCTGAGTGAACAGATACAGAGAGGCCAGAGATGCTGAGGAAGGGCGCCTTGCCTAGTGATATCCTAGCGTAAGTGGAAAAGAGGTACCTGCCTGCTGTCCCAGCGTGTCGAACGTGTTGACATCAGGGGTTGCCTACTGTGAAGTTATTCCCTGGGTGCCCTGGATTTTGTGGCCAAAGACGCAAGGGGCCGTTGTGTGTCCATGGGTAAAATGGAGGGCTCTGCGGAACTGGCCGGTTAGGCTGGACCTCTCCTATTGGCTCAGTGTTTGTGACTCGTCCCCGTCAGAAGTTCCGCCCAGCCTTCCGGTGGCTGTCACCATGGCGATTGGGAAAGAAGCCTTAGGCCCCACACTCAGCCTTCACCTGGCCTACCTGGCCTCTTTACCCTCATCTAGACGGCTGTGTGGATGAAAGAAAGGATGTCGGCCAGTGAGCACGTGTCCTGATTTCCTTGGCAGGATTAGGCTCCTTGCCTGGGCAGAAGACAGCCAAGGTCAGCCTGAGCCTAGACACCTAGTGACCTGTGACACTGCAGCCAGTGATAGATGTTGATGTCCACGCTCAGGTATCCGCAGGTGGCGGATTCAGTGTGGTGGGAAGAGAAGTGGAAGTAGAGATGACACACTCACGAGGGCACGGGCCGAAGGTCAGGGAAAATAGCTGAGGTCGTGGAGCTCTAGCGGAGCCAGTCTAGGGCCCAGGCCTCCCTGCTGTACGAGGCAAAGAGGTGATCCATATGCCGCCATCCGTAGACTCTGGACGGCTGGGGCCCTGGATGCCCGGATTTCGGCCTTGTCTAGCAAGAAGTGACGCACATGCGGTGTGCCACCGGAGGCTGTGGAGCAGCAGAGGGCAAAATCTTGAAAATGGGGGCTTCAGTTGACTTGGCCTGTGCTCTCCTTTGGCTGAGTGACATCGTGTGTTTCCTAGCAGGTGAAGACATTCGTGGAGAGAGGCGGTTTCCATGCGTGCAGGCAAAGTGTGTGCTGAGATGATGAGTTGCTGGAGACCAGGGTGGACTCTTCAGACCCAGAATAGGCCTCTGGCAGGTATGTGTCAATGTTTTCTGCCCATGGCACTCAGCCGGTTATTTGCATAGAATATTATCCGTGGAATTAGTAGTCTCCAGAGAGGCCGCCACTTGTCAGCGAGCTTCACCTGGCCAGGTCCCACGGTGATGTCAAGCTTCACCTGGCCAGGTCCGCCCGTGATGTAGCTCCCCAGTCAATCACTACTCTCTAGACCTTCCAGATAGACTACCAGAACTTCTCTCCCCATGGGCAAGCAGTAGAGCCAGAGGCCTTCCCCCTTTGCTCTTTGGTCTCTAGGCCCTCTGTCAGGCACTCCAAGGTGTGAAGTGACAAGGGGGAGAAGGAAGAGATTTCAGAGAAGGAACACAAGCAGAGAGAGACAGAGAGAGGCAAGAGATGCTGAGTGGGGATGCCTTGCCTACTGATATCCTCAGGCAAGTGGGAAAGAGGTACCTGACGTGCTCTGCCAATGCCCTGAAGCAGTCCGCACCAGGGGCTCCCTTGTGCCTGCGTAGCCTTTCCCGGGGTGTGCTCCAATCCTGTGGCCACTAGGTGTCATAGGTCACAATGGAGGGCCCTGTGTCATCTGCCTGGCGGGCCGGATCTCTGCCATTGGCTCAGTCTTGTCACCAGGCCCATGACAAGCTCCGCCCACTCTTGCGGTGGGGGGACTGTCTCTATGGTGATGGCAAAGAAGCCTTAGCCCCGCCCACCTGGCCTTGACTTCACCTACCTGGCCCTCTGACCCTCACTCAGACCTCTGTGTTGATCAAAATCAATGTCCGCCAGTGCCCAGGTGTCAGCATCTGGGATAAAGGATTCGGGACCTTGCCTGGGGCAGAAGGCAGCCTAGGTCAGCGGGTAGCTGGAAGTCTAGTGACTTGTGACACTGCTGCCAGTGACCAATGGTGACTCCCACACTCACAGATCCCCTGGTGGCAGAATGATAGTGATGGGTGGAGAAACATCGCTCCGGAGCACACGTTTAATGGGGCACCAGCCAAAGCAAAGGCCAGGGCCAGTAGTGGACGTCGTGGAGCTGAATGGCGAGCCAGCGAAGGGCCCAAGGATCCCTCCTGTATGTGGCGAACAGGTCATCCGTGTCCCCACGTCCATAAAGCATTGGACTGCTGGGGCCCAGGCTGCCAGGATTTCGGCCTTGCCTTCGGAGCCCAGCCGCATAGGCAGCCTCGCAGCGGAGGCGGGGACGTGTAGACAGCAAAAATTTGGAAACTGGCCGTGTTTCCTCGATTTCCCTGGCATCGGCCTTTTTGAGCGGCTTGCTTTTTTTCCTGGTAGGATAGGGCCCTGACGGAGAAAGGCAGGATTACGTGTGCAGGAAAGGTGTGTGTTGAGAGGGTGACGACGTTGAGACCACGTTGGGATCTTTAGTCCCAGGAAAGGCCCCTGGCGGGTGTGGGTCAATGTTCTCTACCCATCCCCCTTGGCGGGGGGAGGTTTTCACCATACAAGGCAGCAGCGCAATCATTCGTCGCCGGAGAGGTTGCATCTGCCCACAAGCTCCACCTGGCCAGGGTCCGCCCCTACTGTATTGCGCGTGTCAGTCAACAGAAGCTAAGACCTTCCAGAGAGACTACCTGCTATTCTCTACCCACGGGGAAGCAGTACAGCTAGAAGCCTCCCCGTTCCATCTCTAGGCTCTCTCTCAGGCCCCTCATACTTGTGATGTGTCTCAGGGTTAGAATGAAGAGATTCCTCTGAGTGAACAGATACAGAGAGGCCACAGATGCTGAGGAAGGGCGCCTTGCCTAGTGATATCCTAGCGTAAGTGGAAAAGAGGTACCTGACTGCTGTCCCAGCGTGTCGAACGTGTTGACATCAGGGGTTGCCTACTGTGAAGTTATTCCCTGGGTGCCCTGGATTTTGTGGCCAAAGACGCAAGGGGCCGTTGTGTGTCCATGGGTAAAATGGAGGGCTCTGCGGAACTGGCCGGTTAGGCTGGACCTCTCCTATTGGCTCAGTGTTTGTGACTCGTCCCCGTCAGAAGTTCCGCCCAGCCTTCCGGTGGCTGTCACCATGGCGATTGGGAAAGAAGCCTTAGGCCCCACACTCAGCCTTCACCTGGCCTACCTGGCCTCTTTACCCTCATCTAGACGGCCGTGTGGATGAAAGAAAGGATGTCGGGCAGTGAGCACGTGTCCTGATTTCCTTGGCAGGATTAGGCTCCTTGCCTGGGCAGAAGACAGCCAAGGTCAGCCTGAGCCTAGACACCTAGTGACCTGTGACACTGCAGCCAGTGATAGATGTTGATGTCCACGCTCAGCTATCCGCAGGTGGCGGATTCAGTGTGGTGGGAAGAGAAGTGGAAGTAGAGATGACACACTCACGAGGGCACGGGCCGAAGGTCAGGGAAAATAGCTGAGGTCGTGGAGCTCTAGCGGAGCCAGTCTAGGGCCCAGGCCTCCCTGCTGTACGAGGCAAAGAGGTGATCCATATGCCGCCATCCGTAGACTCTGGACGGCTGGGGCCCTGGATGCCCGGATTTCGGCCTTGTCTAGCAAGAAGTGACGCACATGCAGTGTGCCACCGGAGGCTGTGGAGCAGCAGAGGGCAAAATCTTGAAAATGGGGACTTCAGTTGACTTGGCCTGTGCTCTCCTTTGGCTGAGTGACATCGTGTGTTTCCTAGCAGGTGAAGACATTCGTGGAGAGAGGCGGTTTCCATGCGTGCAGGCAAAGTGTGTGCTGAGATGATGAGTTGCTGGAGACCAGGGTGGACTCTTCAGACCCAGAGTAGGCCTCTGGCAGGTATGTGTCAATGTTTTCTGCCCATGGCACTCAGCCGGTTATTTGCATAGAATGTTATCCGCGGAATTAGTAGTCTCCGGAGAGGCCGCCACTTGTCAGCGAGCTTCACCTGGCCAGGTCCCACGGTGATGTCAAGCTTCACCTGGCCAGGTCCGCCCGTGATGTAGCTCCCCAGTCAATCACTACTCTCTAGACCTTCCAGATAGACTACCAGAACTTCTCTCCCCATGGGCAAGCAGTAGAGCCAGAGGCCTTCCCCCTTTGCTCTTTGGTCTCTAGGCCCTCTGTCAGGCACTCCAAGGTGTGAAGTGACAAGGGGGAGAAGGAAGAGATTTCAGAGAAGGAACACAAGCAGAGAGAGACAGAGAGAGGCAAGAGATGCTGAGTGGGGATGCCTTGCCTACTGATATCCTCAGGCAAGTGGGAAAGAGGTACCTGGCGTGCTCTGCCAATGCCCTGAAGCAGTCCGCACCAGGGGCTCCCTTGTGCCTGCGTAGCCTTTCCCGGGGTGTGCTCAAATCCTGTGGCCACTAGGGGTCATAGGTCACAATGGAGGGCCCTGTGTCATCTGCCTGGCGGGCCGGATCTCTGCCATTGGCTCAGTCTTGTCACCAGGCCCATGACAAGCTCCGCCCACTCTTGCGGTGGGGGGACTGTCTCTATGGTGATGGCAAAGAAGCCTTAGCCCCACCCACCTGGCCTTGACTTCACCTACCTGGCCCTCTGACCCTCACTCAGACCTCTGTGTTGATCAAAATCAATGTCCGCCAGTGCCCAGGTGTCAGCATCTGGGATAAAGGATTCGGGACCTTGCCTGGGGCAGAAGGCAGCCTAGGTCAGCGGGTAGCTGGAAGTCTAGTGACTTGTGACACTGATGCCAGTGACCAATAGTGACTCCCACACTCACAGATCCCCTGGTGGCAGAATGATAGTGATGGGTGGAGAAACATCGCTCCGGAGCACACGTTTAATGGGGCACCAGCCAAAGCAAAGGCCAGGGCCAGTAGTGGACGTCGTGGAGCTGAATGGCGAGCCAGCGAAGGGCCCAAGGATCCCTCCTGTATGTGGCGAACAGGTCATCCGTGTCCCCACGTCCATAAAGCATTGGACTGCTGGGGCCCAGGCTGCCAGGATTTCGGCCTTGCCTTCGGAGCCCGGCCGCATAGGCAGCCTCGCAGCGGAGGCGGGGACGTGTAGACAGCAAAAATTTGGAAACTGGCCGTGTTTCCTCGATGTCCCTGGCATCGGCCTTTTTGAGCGGCTTGCTTTTTTTCCTGGTAGGATAGGGCTCTGACGGAGAAAGGCAGGATTACGTGTGCAGGAAAGGTGTGTGTTGAGAGGGTGACGACGTTGAGACCACGTTGGGATCTTTAGTCCCAGGAAAGGCCCCTGGCGGGTGTGGGTCAATGTTCTCTACCCATCCCCCTTGGCGGGGGGAGGTTTTCACCATACAAGGCAGCAGCGCAATCATTCGTCGGCGGAGAGGTTGCATCTGCCCACAAGCTCCACCTGGCCAGGGTCCGCCCCTACTGTATTGCGCATATCAGTCAACAGAAGCTAAGACCTTCCAGAGAGACTACCTGCTATTCTCTACCCACGGGGAAGCAGTACAGCCAGAAGCCTCCCCCGTTCCATCTCTAGGCTCTCTCTCAGGCCCCTCATACTTGTGATGTGTCTCAGGGGTAGAATGAAGAGATTCCTCTGAGTGAACAGATACAGAGAGGCCACAGATGCTGAGGAAGGGCGCCTTGCCTAGTGATATCCTAGCGTAAGTGGAAAAGAGGTACCTGCCTGCTGTCCCAGCGTGTCGAACGTGTTGACATCAGGGGTTGCCTACTGTGAAGTTATTCCCTGGGTGCCCTGGATTTTGTGGCCAAAGACGCAAGGGGCCGTTGTGTGTCCATGGGTAAAATGGAGGGCTCTGCGGAACTGGCCGGTTAGGCTGGACCTCTCCTATTGGCTCAGTGTTTGTGACTCGTCCCCGTCAGAAGTTCCGCCCAGCCTTCCGGTGGCTGTCACCATGGCGATTGGGAAAGAAGCCTTAGGCCCCACACTCAGCCTTCACCTGGCCTACCTGGCCTCTTTACCCTCGTCTAGACGGCCGTGTGGATTAAAGAAAGGATGTCGGCCAGTGAGCACGTGTCCTGATTTCCTTGGCAGGATTAGGCTCCTTGCCTGGGCAGAAGACAGCCAAGGTCAGCCTGAGCCTAGACACCTAGTGACCTGTGACACTGCAGCCAGTGATAGATGTTGATGTCCACGCTCAGGTATCCGCAGGTGGCGGATTCAGTGTGGTGGGAAGAGAAGTGGAAGTAGAGATGACACACTCACGAGGGCACGGGCCGAAGGTCAGGGAAAATAGCTGAGGTCGTGGAGCTCTAGCGGAGCCAGTCTAGGGCCCAGGCCTCCCTGCTGTACGAGGCAAAGAGGTGATCCATATGCCGCCATCCGTAGACTCTGGACGGCTGGGGCCCTGGATGCCCGGATTTCGGCCTTGTCTAGCGAGAAGTGACGCACATGCGGTGTGCCACCGGAGGCTGTGGAGCAGCAGAGGGCAAAATCTTGAAAATGGGGGCTTCAGTTGACTTGGCCTGTGCTCTCCTTTGGCTGAGTGACATCGTGTGTTTCCTAGCAGGTGAAGACATTCGTGGAGAGAGGCGGTTTCCATGCGTGCAGGCAAAGTGTGTGCTGAGATGATGAGTTGCTGGAGACCAGGGTGGACTCTTCAGACCCAGAATAGGCCTCTGGCAGGTATGTGTCAATGTTTTCTGCCCATGGCACTCAGCCGGTTATTTGCATAGAATGTTATCCGCGGAATTAGTAGTCTCCGGAGAGGCCGCCACTTGTCAGCGAGCTTCACCTGGCCAGGTCCCACGGTGATGTCAAGCTTCACCTGGCCAGGTCCGCCCGTGATGTAGCTCCCCAGTCAATCACTACTCTCTAGACCTTCCAGATAGACTACCAGAACTTCTCTCCCCATGGGCAAGCAGTAGAGCCAGAGGCCTTCCCCCTTTGCTCTTTGGTCTCTAGGCCCTCTGTCAGGCACTCCAAGGTGTGAAGTGACAAGGGGAGAAGGAAGAGATTTCAGAGAAGGAACACAAGCAGAGAGAGACAGAGAGAGGCAAGAGATGCTGAGTGGGGATGCCTTGCCTACTGATATCCTCAGGCAAGTGGGAAAGAGGTACCTGGCGTGCTCTGCCAATGCCCTGAAGCAGTCCGCACCAGGGGCTCCCTTGTGCGTGCGTAGCCTTTCCCGGGGTGTGCTCAAATCCTGTGGCCACTAGGTGTCATAGGTCACAATGGAGGGCCCTGTGTCGTCTGCCTGGCGGGCCGGATATCTGCCATTGGCTCAGTCTTGTCACCAGGCCCATGACAAGCTCCGGCCACTCTTGCGGTGGGGGGACTGTCTCTATGGTGATGGCAAAGAAGCCTTAGCCCCGCCCACCTGGCCTTCACTTCACCTACCTGGCCCTCTGACCCTCACTCAGACCTCTGTGTTGATAAAAATCAATGTCCGCCAGTGCCCAGGTGTCAGCATCTGGGATAAAGGATTCGGGACCTTGCCTGGGGCAGAAGGCAGCCTAGGTCAGCGGGTAGCTGGAAGTCTAGTGACTTGTGACACTGCTACCAGTGACCAATGGTGACTTCCACACTCACAGATCCCCTGGTGGCAGAATGATGGTGATGGGTGGAGAAACATTGCTCCGGAGCACACGTTTAATGGGGCACCAGCCAAAGCAAAGGCCAGGGCCAGTAGTGGACGTCGTGGAGCTGAATGGCGAGCCAGCGAAGGGCCCAAGGATCCCTCCTGTATGTGGCGAACAGGTCATCCGTGTCCCCACGTCCATAAAGCATTGGACTGCTGGGGCCCAGGCTGCCAGGATTTCGGCCTTGCCTTCGGAGCCCAGCCGCATAGGCAGCCTCGCAGCGGAGGCGGGGACGTGTAGACAGCAAAAATTTGGAAACTGGCCGTGTTTCCTCGATTTCCCTGGCATCGGCCTTTTTGAGCGGCTTGCTTTTTTTCCTGGTAGGATAGGGCCCTGACGGAGAAAGGCAGGATCACGTGTGCAGGAAAGGTGTGTGTTGAGAGGGTGACGACGTTGAGACCATGTTGGGATCTTTAGTCCCAGGAAAGGCCCCTGGCGGGTGTGGGTCAATGTTCTCTACCCATCCCCCTTGGCGGGGGGAGGTTTTCACCATACAAGGCAGCAGCGCAATCATTCGTCACAGGAGAGGTTGCATCTCCCCACAAGCTCCACCTGGCCAGGGTCTGCCCCTACTCTATTGCGCATGTCAGTCAAGAGAAGGTAAGACCTTCCAGAGAGACTACCTGCTATTCTCTACCCACGGGGAAGCAGTACAGCCAGAAGCCTCCCCCGTTCCATCTCTAGGTTCTCTCTCAGGCCCCTCATACTTGTGATGTGTCTCAGGGTTAGAATGAAGAGATTCCTCTGAGTGAACAGATACAGAGAGGCCACAGATGCTGAGGAAGGGCGCCTTGCCTAGTGATATCCTAGCGTAAGTGGAAAAGAGGTACCTGCCTGCTGTCCCAGCGTGTCGAACGTGTTGACATCAGGGGTTGCCTACTGTGGAGTTATTCCCTGGGTGCCCTGGATTTTGTGGCCAAAGACGCAAGGGGCCGTTGTGTGTCCATGGGTAAAATGGAGGGCTCTGCGGAACTGGCCGGTTAGGCTGGACCTCTCCTATTGGCTCAGTGTTTGTGACTCGTCCCCGTCAGAAGTTCCGCCCAGCCTTCCGGTGGCTGTCACCATGGCGATTGGGAAAGAAGCCTTAGGCCCCACACTCAGCCTTCACCTGGCCTACCTGGCCTCTTTACCCTCATCTAGACGGCCGTGTGGATGAAAGAAAGGATGTCGGCCAGTGAGCACGTGTCCTGATTTCCTTGGCAGGATTAGGCTCCTTGCCTGGGCAGAAGACAGCCAAGGTCAGCCTGAGCCTAGACACCTAGTGACCTGTGACACTGCAGCCAGTGATAGATGTTGATGTCCACGCTCAGCTATCCGCAGGTGGCGGATTCAGTGTGGTGGGAAGAGAAGTGGAAGTAGAGATGACACACTCACGAGGGCACGGGCCGAAGGTCAGGGAAAATAGCTGAGGTCGTGGAGCTCTAGCGGAGCCAGTCTAGGGCCCAGGCCTCCCTGCTGTACGAGGCAAAGAGGTGATCCATATGCCGCCATCCGTAGACTCTGGACGGCTGGGGCCCTGGATGCCCGGATTTCGGCCTTGTCTAGCGAGAAGTGACGCACATGCGGTGTGCCACCGGAGGCTGTGGAGCAGCAGAGGGCAAAATATTGAAAATGGGGACTTCAGTTGACTTTGCCGGTGCTCTCCTTTGGCTGAGTGACATCGTGTGTTTCCTAGCAGGTGAAGACATTCGTGGAGAGAGGCGGTTTCCATGCGTGCAGGCAAAGTGTGTGCTGAGATGATGAGTTGCTGGAGACCAGGGTGGACTCTTCAGACCCAGAATAGGCCTCTGGCAGGTATGTGTCAATGTTTTCTGCCCATGGCACTCAGCCGGTTATTTGCATAGAATGTTATCCGCGGAATTAGTAGTCTCCGGAGAGGCCGCCACTTGTCAGCGAGCTTCACCTGGCCAGGTCCCACGGTGATGTCAAGCTTCACCTGGCCAGGTCCGCCCGTGATGTAGCTCCCCAGTCAATCACTACTCTCTAGACCTTCCAGATAGACTACCAGAACTTCTCTCCCCATGGGCAAGCAGTAGAGCCAGAGGCCTTCCCCCTTTGCTCTTTGGTCTCTAGGCCCTCTGTCAGGCACTCCAAGGTGTGAAGTGACAAGGGGGAGAAGGAAGAGATTTCAGAGAAGGAACACAAGCAGAGAGAGACAGAGAGAGGCAAGAGATGCTGAGTGGGGATGCCTTGCCTACTGATATCCTCAGGCAAGTGGGAAAGAGGTACCTGGCGTGCTCTGCCAATGCCCTGAAGCAGTCCGCACCAGGGGCTCCCTTGTGCCTGCGTAGCCTTTCCCGGGGTGTGCTCCAATCCTGTGGCCACTAGGTGTCATAGGTCACAATGGAGGGCCCTGTGTCATCTGCCTGGCGGGCCGGATCTCTGCCATTGGCTCAGTCTTGTCACCAGGCCCATGACAAGCTCCGGCCACTCTTGCGGTGGGGGGACTGTCTCTATGGTGATGGCAAAGAAGCCTTAACCCCGCCCACCTGGCCTTGACTTCACCTACCTGGCCCTCTGACCCTCACTCAGACCTCTGTGTTGATAAAAATCAATGTCCGCCAGTGCCCAGGTGTCAGCATCTGGGATAAAGGATTCGGGACCTTGCCTGGGGCAGAAGGCAGCCTAGGTCAGCGGGTAGCTGGAAGTCTAGTGACTTGTGACACTGCTACCAGTGACCAATGGTGACTTCCACACTCACAGATCCCCTGGTGGCAGAATGATGGTGATGGGTGGAGAAACATTGCTCCGGAGCACACGTTTAATGGGGCACCAGCCAAAGCAAAGGCCAGGGCCAGTAGTGGACGTCGTGGAGCTGAATGGCGAGCCAGCGAAGGGCCCAAGGATCCCTCCTGTATGTGGCGAACAGGTCATCCGTGTCCCCACGTCCATAAAGCATTGGACTGCTGGGGCCCAGGCTGCCAGGATTTCGGCCTTGCCTTCGGAGCCCAGCCGCATAGGCAGCCTCGCAGCGGAGGCGGGGACGTGTAGACAGCAAAAATTTGGAAACTGGCCGTGTTTCCTCGATTTCCCTGGCATCGGCCTTTTTGAGCGGCTTGCTTTTTTTCCTGGTAGGATAGGGCCCTGACGGAGAAAGGCAGGATCACGTGTGCAGGAAAGGTGTGTGTTGAGAGGGTGACGACGTTGAGACCATGTTGGGATCTTTAGTCCCAGGAAAGGCCCCTGGCGGGTGTGGGTCAATGTTCTCTACCCATCCCCCTTGGCGGGGGGAGGTTTTCACCATACAAGGCAGCAGCGCAATCATTCGTCACAGGAGAGGTTGCATCTGCCCACAAGCTCCACCTGGCCAGGGTCTGCCCCTACTCTATTGCGCATGTCAGTCAAGAGAAGGTAAGACCTTCCAGAGAGACTACCTGCTATTCTCTACCCACGGGGAAGCAGTACAGCCAGAAGCCTCCCCCGTTCCATCTCTAGGTTCTCTCTCAGGCCCCTCATACTTGTGATGTGTCTCAGGGTTAGAATGAAGAGATTCCTCTGAGTGAACAGATACAGAGAGGCCACAGATGCTGAGGAAGGGCGCCTTGCCTAGTGATATCCTAGCGTAAGTGGAAAAGAGGTACCTGCCTGCTGTCCCAGCGTGTCGAACGTGTTGACATCAGGGGTTGCCTACTGTGGAGTTATTCCCTGGGTGCCCTGGATTTTGTGGCCAAAGACGCAAGGGGCCGTTGTGTGTCCATGGGTAAAATGGAGGGCTCTGCGGAACTGGCCGGTTAGGCTGGACCTCTCCTATTGGCTCAGTGTTTGTGACTCGTCCCCGTCAGAAGTTCCGCCCAGCCTTCCGGTGGCTGTCACCATGGCGATTGGGAAAGAAGCCTTAGGCCCCACACTCAGCCTTCACCTGGCCTACCTGGCCTCTTTACCCTCATCTAGACGGCCGTGTGGATGAAAGAAAGGATGTCGGCCAGTGAGCACGTGTCCTGATTTCCTTGGCAGGATTAGGCTCCTTGCCTGGGCAGAAGACAGCCAAGGTCAGCCTGAGCCTAGACACCTAGTGACCTGTGACACTGCAGCCAGTGATAGATGTTGATGTCCACGCTCAGCTATCCGCAGGTGGCGGATTCAGTGTGGTGGGAAGAGAAGTGGAAGTAGAGATGACACACTCACGAGGGCACGGGCCGAAGGTCAGGGAAAATAGCTGAGGTCGTGGAGCTCTAGCGGAGCCAGTCTAGGGCCCAGGCCTCCCTGCTGTACGAGGCAAAGAGGTGATCCATATGCCGCCATCCGTAGACTCTGGACGGCTGGGGCCCTGGATGCCCGGATTTCGGCCTTGTCTAGCGAGAAGTGACGCACATGCGGTGTGCCACCGGAGGCTGTGGAGCAGCAGAGGGCAAAATATTGAAAATGGGGACTTCAGTTGACTTTGCCGGTGCTCTCCTTTGGCTGAGTGACATCGTGTGTTTCCTAGCAGGTGAAGACATTCGTGGAGAGAGGCGGTTTCCATGCGTGCAGGCAAAGTGTGTGCTGAGATGATGAGTTGCTGGAGACCAGGGTGGACTCTTCAGACCCAGAATAGGCCTCTGGCAGGTATGTGTCAATGTTTTCTGCCCATGGCACTCAGCCGGTTATTTGCATAGAATGTTATCCGCGGAATTAGTAGTCTCCGGAGAGGCCGCCACTTGTCAGCGAGCTTCACCTGGCCAGGTCCCACGGTGATGTCAAGCTTCACCTGGCCAGGTCCGCCCGTGATGTAGCTCCCCAGTCAATCACTACTCTCTAGACCTTCCAGATAGACTACCAGAACTTCTCTCCCCATGGGCAAGCAGTAGAGCCAGAGGCCTTCCCCCTTTGCTCTTTGGTCTCTAGGCCCTCTGTCAGGCACTCCAAGGTGTGAAGTGACAAGGGGGAGAAGGAAGAGATTTCAGAGAAGGAACACAAGCAGAGAGAGACAGAGAGAGGCAAGAGATGCTGAGTGGGGATGCCTTGCCTACTGATATCCTCAGGCAAGTGGGAAAGAGGTACCTGGCGTGCTCTGCCAATGCCCTGAAGCAGTCCGCACCAGGGGCTCCCTTGTGCCTGCGTAGCCTTTCCCGGGGTGTGCTCCAATCCTGTGGCCACTAGGTGTCATAGGTCACAATGGAGGGCCCTGTGTCATCTGCCTGGCGGGCCGGATCTCTGCCATTGGCTCAGTCTTGTCACCAGGCCCATGACAAGCTCCGGCCACTCTTGCGGTGGGGGGACTGTCTCTATGGTGATGGCAAAGAAGCCTTAACCCCGCCCACCTGGCCTTGACTTCACCTACCTGGCCCTCTGACCCTCACTAAGACCTCTGTGTTGATCAAAACCAATGTCCGCCAGTGCCCAGGTGTCAGCATCTGGGATAAAGGATTCGGGACCTTGCCTGGGGCAGAAGGCAGCCTAGGTCAGCGGGTAGCTGGAAGTCTAGTGACTTGTGACACTGCTGCCAGTGACCAATGGTGACTCCCACACTCACAGATCCCCTGGTGGCAGAATGATAGTGATGGGTGGAGAAACATCGCTCCGGAGCACACGTTTAATGGGGCACCAGCCAAAGCAAAGGCCAGGGCCAGTAGTGGACGTCGTGGAGCTGAATGGCGAGCCAGCGAAGGGCCCAAGGATCCCTGCTGTATGTGGCGAACAGGTCATCCGTATCCCCACGTCCATAAAGCGTTGGACTGCTGGGGCCCAGGCTGCCAGGATTTCGGCCTTGCCTTCGGAGCCCGGCCGCATAGGCAGCCTCGCGGCGGAGGCGGGGACATGTAGATAGCAAAAATTTGGAAACTGGCCGTGTTTCCTCGATTTCCCTGGCATCGGCCTTTTTGAGCGGCTTGCTTTTTTTCCTGGTAGGGTAGGGCCCTGACGGAGAAAGGCAGGATTACGTCGCAGGAAAGGTGTGTGTTGAGAGGGTGACGACGTTGAGACCATGTTGGGATCTTTAGTCCCAGGAAAGGCCCCTGGCGGGTGTGGGTCAATGTTCTCTACCCATCCCCCTTGGTGCGGGGAGCTTTTCACCATACAAAGCAGCAGCGCAATCATTCGTCGCCGGAGAGGTTGCATCTGCCCACAAGCTCCACCTGGCCAGGGTCCGCCCCTACTGTATTGCGCATGTCAGTCAAGAGAAGCTAAGACCTTCCAGAGAGACTACCTGCTATTCTCTACCCACGGGGAAGCAGTACAGCTAGAAGCCTCCCCGTTCCATCTCTAGGCTCTCTCTCAGGCCCCTCATACTTGTGATGTGTCTCAGGGGTAGAATGAAGAGATTCCTCTGAGTGAACAGATACAGAGAGGCCAGAGATGCTGAGGAAGGGCGCCTTGCCTAGTGATATCCTAGCGTAAGTGGAAAAGAGGTACCTGCCTGCTGTCCCAGCGTGTCGAACGTGTTGACATCAGGGGTTGCCTACTGTGAAGTTATTCCCTGGGTGCCCTGGATTTTGTGGCCAAAGACGCAAGGGGCCGTTGTGTGTCCATGGGTAAAATGGAGGGCTCTGCGGAACTGGCCGGTTAGGCTGGACCTCTCCTATTGGCTCAGTGTTTGTGACTCGTCCCCGTCAGAAGTTCCGCCCAGCCTTCCGGTGGCTGTCACCATGGCGATTGGGAAAGAAGCCTTAGGCCCCACACTCAGCCTTCACCTGGCCTACCTGGCCTCTTTACCCTCATCTAGACGGCCGTGTGGATGAAAGAAAGGATGTCGGCCAGTGAGCACGTGTCCTGATTTCCTTGGCAGGATTAGGCTCCTTGCCTGGGCAGAAGACAGCCAAGGTCAGCCTGAGCCTAGACACCTAGTGACCTGTGACACTGCAGCCAGTGATAGATGTTGATGTCCACGCTCAGCTATCCGCAGGTGGCGGATTCAGTGTGGTGGGAAGAGAAGTGGAAGTAGAGATGACACACTCACGAGGGCACGGGCCGAAGGTCAGGGAAAATAGCTGAGGTCGTGGAGCTCTAGCGGAGCCAGTCTAGGGCCCAGGCCTCCCTGCTGTACGAGGCAAAGAGGTGATCCATATGCCGCCATCCGTAGACTCTGGACGGCTGGGGCCCTGGATGCCCGGATTTCGGCCTTGTCTAGCGAGAAGTGACGCACATGCGGTGTGCCACCGGAGGCTGTGGAGCAGCAGAGGGCAAAATCTTGAAAATGGGGGCTTCAGTTGACTTGGCCTGTGCTCTCCTTTGGCTGAGTGACATCGTGTGTTTCCTAGCAGGTGAAGACATTCGTGGAGAGAGGCGGTTTCCATGCGTGCAGGCAAAGTGTGTGCTGAGATGATGAGTTGCTGGAGACCAGGGTGGACTCTTCAGACCCAGAATAGGCCTCTGGCAGGTATGTGTCAATGTTTTCTGCCCATGGCACTCAGCCGGTTATTTGCATAGAATGTTATCCGCGGAATTAGTAGTCTCCGGAGAGGCCGCCACTTGTCAGCGAGCTTCACCTGGCCAGGTCCCACGGTGATGTCAAGCTTCACCTGGCCAGGTCCGCCCGTGATGTAGCTCCCCAGTCAATCACTACTCTCTAGACCTTCCAGATAGACTACCAGAACTTCTCTCCCCATGGGCAAGCAGTAGAGCCAGAGGCCTTCCCCCTTTGCTCTTTGGTCTCTAGGCCCTCTGTCAGGCACTCCAAGGTGTGAAGTGACAAGGGGGAGAAGGAAGAGATTTCAGAGAAGGAACACAAGCAGAGAGAGACAGAGAGAGGCAAGAGATGCTGAGTGGGGATGCCTTGCCTACTGATATCCTCAGGCAAGTGGGAAAGAGGTACCTGGCGTGCTCTGCCAATGCCCTGAAGCAGTCCGCACCAGGGGCTCCCTTGTGCCTGCGTAGCCTTTCCCGGGGTGTGCTCCAATCCTGTGGCCACTAGGTGTCATAGGTCACAATGGAGGGCCCTGTGTCGTCTGCCTGGCGGGCCGGATCTCTGCCATTGGCTCAGTCTTGTCACCAGGCCCATGACAAGCTCCGCCCACTCTTGCGGTGGGGGGACTGTCTCTATGGTGATGGCAAAGAAGCCTTAGCCCCGCCCACCTGGCCTTGACTTCCCCTACCTGGCCCTCTGACCCTCACTCAGACCTCTGTGTTGATCAAAATCAATGTCCGCCAGTGCCCAGGTGTCAGCATCTGGGATAAAGGATTTGGGACCTTGCCTGGGGCAGAAGGCAGCCTAGGTCAGCGGGTAGCTGGAAGTCTAGTGACTTGTGACACTGCTGCCAGTGACAAATGGTGACTCCCACACTCACAGATCCCCTGGTGGCAGAATGATAGTGATGGGTGGAGAAACATTGCTCCGGAGCACACGTTTAATGGGGCACCAGCCAAAGCAAAGGCCAGGGCCAGTAGTGGACGTCGTGGAGCTGAATGGCGAGCCAGCGAAGGGCCCAAGGATCCCTCCTGTATGTGGCGAACAGGTCATCCGTGTCCCCACGTCCATAAAGCATTGGACTGCTGGGGCCCAGGCTGCCAGGATTTCGGCCTTGCCTTCGGAGCCCGGCCGCATAGGCAGCCTCGCAGCGGAGGCGGGGACGTGTAGACAGCAAAAATTTGGAAACTGGCCGTGTTTCCTCGATTTCCCTGGCATCGGCCTTTTTGAGCGGCTTGCTTTTTTTCCTGGTAGGATAGGGCCCTGACGGAGAAAGGCAGGATTACGTGTGCATGAAAGGTGTGTGTTGAGAGAGTGACGACGTTGAGACCATGTTGGGATCTTTAGTCCCAGGAAAGGCCCCTGGCGGGTGTGGGTCAATGTTCTCTACCCATCCCCCTTGGCGGGGGGAGGTTTTCACCATACAAGGCAGCAGCGCAATCATTCGTCGCCGGAGAGGTTGCATCTGCCCACAAGCTCCACCTGGCCAGGGTCCGCCCCTACTGTATTGCGCATGTCAGTCAAGAGAAGCTAAGACCTTCCAGAGAGACTACCTGCTATTCTCTACCCACGGGGAAGCAGTACAGCCAGAAGCCTCCCCCGTTCCATCTCTAGGCTCTCTCTCAGGCCCCTCATACTTGTGATGTGTCTCAGGGGTAGAATGAAGAGATTCCTCTGAGTGAACAGATACAGAGAGGCCAGAGATGCTGAGGAAGGGCGCCTTGCCTAGTGATATCCTAGCGTAAGTGGAAAAGGGGTACCTGCCTGCTGTCCCAGCGTGTCAAACGTGTTGACATCAGGGGTTGCCTACTGTGGAGTTATTCCCTGGGTGCCCTGGATTTTGTGGCCAAAGACGCAAGGGGCCGTTGTGTGTCCATGGGTAAAATGGAGGGCTCTGCGGAACTGGCCGGTTAGGCTGGACCTCTCCTATTGGCTCAGTGTTTGTGACTCGTCCCCGTCAGAAGTTCCGCCCAGGCTTCCGGTGGCTGTCACCATGGCGATTGGGAAAGAAGCCTTAGGCCCCACACTCAGCCTTCACCTGGCCTACCTGGCCTCTTTACCCTCATCTAGACGGCCGTGTGGATGAAAGAAAGGATGTCGGCCAGTGAGCACGTGTCCTGATTTCCTTGGCAGGATTAGGCTCCTTGCCTGGGCAGAAGACAGCCAAGGTCAGCCTGAGCCTAGACACCTAGTGACCTGTGACACTGCAGCCAGTGATAGATGTTGATGTCCACGCTCAGGTATCCGCAGGTGGCGGATTCAGTGTGGTGGGAAGAGAAGTGGAAGTAGAGATGACACACTCACGAGGGCACGGGCCGAAGGTCAGGGAAAATAGCTGAGGTCGTGGAGCTCTAGCGGAGTCAGTCTAGGGCCCAGGCCTCCCTGCTGTACGAGGCAAAGAGGTGATCCATATGCCGCCATCCGTAGACTCTGGACGGCTGGGGCCCTGGATGCCTGGATTTCGGCCTTGTCTAGCGAGAAGTGACGCACATGCGGTGTGCCACCGGAGGCTGTGGAGCAGCAGAGGGCAAAATCTTGAAAATGGGGGCTTCAGTTGACTTGGCCTGTGCTCTCCTTTGGCTGAGTGACATCGTGTGTTTCCTAGCAGGTGAAGACATTCGTGGAGAGAGGCGGTTTCCATGCGTGCAGGCAAAGTGTGTGCTGAGATGATGAGTTGCTGGAGACCAGGGTGGACTCTTCAGACCCAGAATAGGCCTCTGGCAGGTATGTGTCAATGTTTTCTGCCCATGGCACTCAGCCGGTTATTTGCATAGAATGTTATCCGCGGAATTAGTAGTCTCCGGAGAGGCCGCCACTTGTCAGCGAGCTTCACCTGGCCAGGTCCCACGGTGATGTCAAGCTTCACCTGGCCAGGTCCGCCCGTGATGTAGCTCCCCAGTCAATCACTACTCTCTAGACCTTCCAGATAGACTACCAGAACTTCTCTCCCCATGGGCAAGCAGTAGAGCCAGAGGCCTTCCCCCTTTGCTCTTTGGTCTCTAGGCCCTCTGTCAGGCACTCCAAGGTGTGAAGTGACAAGGGGGAGAAGGAAGAGATTTCAGAGAAGGAACACAAGCAGAGAGAGACAGAGAGAGGCAAGAGATGCTGAGTGGGGATGCCTTGCCTACTGATATCCTCAGGCAAGTGGGAAAGAGGTACCTGGCGTGCTCTGCCAATGCCCTGAAGCAGTCCGCACCAGGGGCTCCCTTGTGCCTGCGTAGCCTTTCCCGGGGTGTGCTCCAATCCTGTGGCCACTAGGTGTCATAGGTCACAATGGAGGGCCCTGTGTCGTCTGCCTGGCGGGCCGGATCTCTGCCATTGGCTCAGTCTTGTCACCAGGCCCATGACAAGCTCCGCCCACTCTTGTGGTGGGGGGACTGTCTCTATGGTGATGGCAAAGAAGCCTTAGCCCCGCCCACCTGGCCTTGACTTCACCTACCTGGCCCTCTGACCCTCACTCAGACCTCTGTGTTGATCAAAATCAATGTCCGCCAGTGCCCAGGTGTCAGCATCTGGGATAAAGGATTCGGGACCTTGCCTGGGGCAGAAGGCAGCCTAGGTCAGCGGGTAGCTGGAAGTCTAGTGACTTGTGACACTGCTGCCAGTGACCAATGGTGACTCCCACACTCACAGATCCCCTGGTGGCAGAATGATAGTGATGGGTGGAGAAACATCGCTCCGGAGCACACGTTTAATGGGGCACCAGCCAAAGCAAAGGCCAGGGCCAGTAGTGGACGTCGTGGAGCTGAATGGCGAGCCAGCGAAGGGCCCAAGGATCCCTCCTGTATGTGGCGAACAGGTCATCCGTGTCCCCACGTCCATAAAGCATTGGACTGCTGGGGCCCAGGCTGCCAGGATTTCGGCCTTGCCTTCGGAGCCCAGCCGCATAGGCAGCCTCGCAGCGGAGGCGGGGACGTGTAGACAGCAAAAATTTGGAAACTGGCCGTGTTTCCTCGATTTCCCTGGCATCGGCCTTTTTGAGCGGCTTGCTTTTTTTCCTGGTAGGATAGGGCCCTGACGGAGAAAGGCAGGATTACGTGTGCAGGAAAGGTGTGTGTTGAGAGGGTGACGACGTTGAGACCACGTTGGGATCTTTAGTCCCAGGAAAGGCCCCTGGCGGGTGTGGGTCAATGTTCTCTACCCATCCCCCTTGGCGGGGGGAGGTTTTCACCATACAAGGCAGCAGCGCAATCATTCGTCGCCGGAGAGGTTGCATCTGCCCACAAGCTCCACCTGGCCAGGGTCCGCCCCTACTGTATTGCGCATATCAGTCAAGAGAAGCTAAGACCTTCCAGAGAGACTACCTGCTATTCTCTACCCACGGGGAAGCAGTACAGCTAGAAGCCTCCCCGTTCCATCTCTAGGCTCTCTCTCAGGCCCCTCATACTTGTGATGTGTCTCAGGGGTAGAATGAAGAGATTCCTCTGAGTGAACAGATACAGAGAGGCCACAGATGCTGAGGAAGGGCGCCTTGCCTAGTGATATCCTAGCGTAAGTGGAAAAGAGGTACCTGCCTGCTGTCCCAGCGTGTCGAACGTGTTGACATCAGGGGTTGCCTACTGTGAAGTTATTCCCTGGGTGCCCTGGATTTTGTGGCCAAAGACGCAAGGGGCCGTTGTGTGTCCATGGGTAAAATGGAGGGCTCTGCGGAACTGGCCGGTTAGGCTGGACCTCTCCTATTGGCTCAGTGTTTGTGACTCGTCCCCGTCAGAAGTTCCGCCCAGGCTTCCGGTGGCTGTCACCATGGCGATTGGGAAAGAAGCCTTAGGCCCCACACTCAGCCTTCACCTGGCCTACCTGGCCTCTTTACCCTCATCTAGACGGCCGTGTGGATGAAAGAAAGGATGTCGGGCAGTGAGCACGTGTCCTGATTTCCTTGGCAGGATTAGGCTCCTTGCCTGGGCAGAAGACAGCCAAGGTCAGCCTGAGCCTAGACACCTAGTGACCTGTGACACTGCAGCCAGTGATAGATGTTGATGTCCACGCTCAGCTATCCGCAGGTGGCGGATTCAGTGTGGTGGGAAGAGAAGTGGAAGTAGAGATGACACACTCACGAGGGCACGGGCCGAAGGTCAGGGAAAATAGCTGAGGTCGTGGAGCTCTAGCGGAGCCAGTCTAGGGCCCAGGCCTCCCTGCTGTACGAGGCAAAGAGGTGATCCATATGCCACCATCCGTAGACTCTGGACGGCTGGGGCCCTGGATGCCCGGATTTCGGCCTTGTCTAGCAAGAAGTGACGTACATGCGGTGTGCCACCGGAGGCTGTGGAGCAGCAGAGGTCAAAATCTTGAAAATGGGGGTACAGTTGACTTGGCCTGTGCTCTCCTTTGGCTGAGTGACATCGTGGGTTTCCTAGCAGGTGAAGACATTCGTGGAGAGAGGCGGTTTCCATGCGTGCAGGCAAAGTGTGTGCTGAGATGATGAGTTGCTGGAGACCAGGGTGGACTCTTCAGACCCAGAATAGGCCTCTGGCAGGTATGTGTCAATGTTTTCTGCCCATGGCACTCAGCCGGTTATTTGCATAGAATGTTATCCGCGGAATTAGTAGTCTCCGGAGAGGCCGCCACTTGTCAGCGAGCTTCACCTGGCCAGGTCCCACGGTGATGTCAAGCTTCACCTGGCCAGGTCCGCCCGTGATGTAGCTCCCCAGTCAATCACTACTCTCTAGACCTTCCAGATAGACTACCAGAACTTCTCTCCCCATGGGCAAGCAGTAGAGCCAGAGGCCTTCCCCCTTTGCTCTTTGGTCTCTAGGCCCTCTGTCAGGCACTCCAAGGTGTGAGGTGACAAGGGGGAGAAGGAAGAGATTTCAGAGAAGGAACACAAGCAGAGAGAGACAGAGAGAGGCAAGAGATGCTGAGTGGGGATGCCTTGCCTACTGATATCCTCAGGCAAGTGGGAAAGAGGTACCTGGCGTGCTCTGCCAATGCCCTGAAGCAGTCCGCACCAGGGGCTCCCTTGTGCCTGCGTAGCCTTTCCCGGGGTGTGCTCCAATCCTGTGGCCACTAGGTGTCATAGGTCACAATGGAGGGCCCTGTGTCGTCTGCCTGGCGGGCCGGATCTCTGCCATTGGCTCAGTCTTGTCACCAGGCCCATGACAAGCTCCGGCCACTCTTGCGGTGGGGGGACTGTCTCTATGGTGATGGCAAAGAAGCCTTAGCACCGCCCACCTGGCCTTGACTTCCCCTACCTGGCCCTCTGACCCTCACTAAGACCTCTGTGTTGATAAAAATCAATGTCCGCCAGTGCCCAGGTGTCAGCATCTGGGATAAAGGATTCGGGACCTTGCCTGGGGCAGAAGGCAGCCTAGGTCAGCGGGTAGCTGGAAGTCTAGTGACTTGTGACACTGCTGCCAGTGACCAATGGTGACTCCCACACTCACAGATCCCCTGGTGGCAGAATGATAGTGATGGGTGGAGAAACATCGCTCCGGAGCACACGTTTAATGGGGCACCAGCCAAAGCAAAGGCCAGGGCCAGTAGTGGACGTCGTGGAGCTGAATGGCGAGCCAGCGAAGGGCCCAAGGATCCCTCCTGTATGTGGCGAACAGGTCATCCGTGTCCCCACGCCCATAAAGCATTGGACTGCTGGGGCCCAGGCTGCCAGGATTTCGGCCTTGCCTTCGGAGCCCAGCCGCATAGGCAGCCTCGCAGCGGAGGCGGGGACGTGTAGACAGCAAAAATTTGGAAACTGGCCGTGTTTCCTCGATTTCCCTGGCATCGGCCTTTTTGAGCGGCTTGCTTTTTTTCCTGGTAGGATAGGGCCCTGACGGAGAAAGGCAGGATTACGTGTGCAGGAAAGGTGTGTGTTGAGAGGGTGACGACGTTGAGACCACGTTGGGATCTTTAGTCCCAGGAAAGGCCCCTGGCGGGTGTGGGTCAATGTTCTCTACCCATCCCCCTTGGTGCGGGGAGCTTTTCACCATACAAGGCAGCAGCGCAATCATTCGTCGCCGGAGAGGTTGCATCTGCCCACAAGCTCCACCTGGCCAGGGTCTGCCCCTACTGTATTGCGCATGTCAGTCAAGAGAAGCTAAGACCTTCCAGAGAGACTACCTGCTATTCTCTACCCACGGGGAAGCAGTACAGCTAGAAGCCTCCCCGTTCCATCTCTAGGCTCTCTCTCAGGCCCCTCATACTTGTGATGTGTCTCAGGGGTAGAATGAAGAGATTCCTCTGAGTGAACAGATACAGAGAGGCCACAGATGCTGAGGAAGGGCGCCTTGCCTAGTGATATCCTAGCGTAAGTGGAAAAGAGGTAACTGCCTGCTGTCCCAGCGTGTCGAACGTGTTGACATCAGGGGTTGCCTACTGTGAAGTTATTCCCTGGGTGCCCTGGATTTTGTGGCCAAAGACGCAAGGGGCCGTTGTGTGTCCATGGGTAAAATGGAGGGCTCTGCGGAACTGGCCGGTTAGGCTGGACCTCTCCTATTGGCTCAGTGTTTGTGACTCGTCCCCGTCAGAAGTTCCGCCCAGCCTTCCGGTGGCTGTCACCATGGCGATTGGGAAAGAAGCCTTAGGCCCCACACTCAGCCTTCACCTGGCCTACCTGGCCTCTTTACCCTCGTCTAGACGGCCGTGTGGATGAAAGAAAGGATGTCGGCCAGTGAGCACGTGTCCTGATTTCCTTGGAAGGATTAGGCTCCTTGCCTGGGCAGAAGACAGCCAAGGTCAGCCTGAGCCTAGACACCTAGTGACCTGTGACACTGCAGCCAGTGATAGATGTTGATGTCCACGCTCAGCTATCCGCAGGTGGCGGATTCAGTGTGGTGGGAAGAGAAGTGGAAGTAGAGATGACACACTCACGAGGGCACGGGCCGAAGGTCAGGGAAAATAGCTGAGGTCGTGGAGCTCTAGCGGAGCCAGTCTAGGGCCCAGGCCTCCCTGCTGTACGAGGCAAAGAGGTGATCCATATGCCGCCATCCGTAGACTCTGGACGGCTGGGGCCCTGGATGCCCGGATTTCGGCCTTGTCTAGCAAGAAGTGACGCACATGCGGTGTGCCACCGGAGGCTGTGGAGCAGCAGAGGGCAAAATCTTGAAAATGGGGGCTTCAGTTGACTTGGCCTGTGCTCTCCTTTGGCTGAGTGACATCGTGGGTTTCCTAGCAGGTGAAGACATTCGTGGAGAGAGGCGGTTTCCATGCGTGCAGGCAAAGTGTGTGCTGAGATGATGAGTTGCTGGAGACCAGGGTGGACTCTTCAGACCCAGAATAGGCCTCTGGCAGGTATGTGTCAATGTTTTCTGCCCATGGCACTCAGCCGGTTATTTGCATAGAATGTTATCCGCGGAATTAGTAGTCTCTGGAGAGGCCGCCACTTGTCAGCGAGCTTCACCTGGCCAGGTCCCACGGTGATGTCAAGCTTCACCTGGCCAGGTCCGCCCGTGATGTAGCTCCCCAGTCAATCACTACTCTCTAGACCTTCCAGATAGACTACCAGAACTTCTCTCCCCATGGGCAAGCAGTAGAGCCAGAGGCCTTCCCCCTTTGCTCTTTGGTCTCTAGGCCCTCTGTCAGGCACTCCAAGGTGTGAAGTGACAAGGGGGAGAAGGAAGAGATTTCAGAGAAGGAACACAAGCAGAGAGAGACAGAGAGAGGCAAGAGATGCTGAGTGGGGATGCCTTGCCTACTGATATCCTCAGGCAAGTGGGAAAGAGGTACCTGGCGTGCTCTGCCAATGCCTTGAAGCAGTCCGCACCAGGGGCTCCCTTGTGCCTGCGTAGCCTTTCCCGGGGTGTGCTCCAATCCTGTGGCCACTAGGTGTCATAGGTCACAATGGAGGGCCCTGTGTCGTCTGCCTGGCGGGCCGGATCTCTGCCATTGGCTCAGTCTTGTCACCAGGCCCATGACAAGCTCCGCCCACTCTTGCTGTGGGGGGACTGTCTCTATGGTGATGGCAAAGAAGCCTTAGCCCCGCCCACCTGGCCTTCACTTCCCCTACCTGGCCCTCTGACCCTCACTCAGACCTCTGTGTTGATCAAAATCAATGTCCGCCAGTGCCCAGGTGTCAGCATCTGGGATAAAGGATTCGGGACCTTGCCTGGGGCAGAAGGCAGCCTAGGTCAGCGGGTAGCTGGAAGTCTAGTGACTTGTGACACTGCTGCCAGTGACAAATGGTGACTCCCACACTCACAGATCCCCTGGTGGCAGAATGATAGTGATGGGTGGAGAAACATTGCTCCGGAGCACAGGTTTAATGGGGCACCAGCCAAAGCAAAGGCCAGGGCCAGTAGTGGACGTCGTGGAGCTGAATGGCGAGCCAGCGAAGGGCCCAAGGATCCCTCCTGTATGTGGCGAACAGGTCATCCGTGTCCCCACGTCCATAAAGCATTGGACTGCTGGGGCCCAGGCTACCAGGATTTCGGCCTTGCCTTCGGAGCCCAGCCGCATAGGCAGCCTCGCAGCGGAGGCGGGGACGTGTAGACAGCAAAAATTTGGAAACTGGCCGTGTTTCCTCGATTTCCCTGGCATCGGCCTTTTTGAGCGGCTTGCTTTTTTTCCTGGTAGGATAGGACCCTGACGGAGAAAGGCAGGATTACGTGTGCAGGAAAGGTGTGTGTTGAGAGGGTGACGACGTTGAGACCACGTTGGGATCTTTAGTCCCAGGAAAGGCCCCTGGCGGGTGTGGGTCAATGTTCTCTACCCATCCCCCTTGGCGGGGGGAGGTTTACACCATACAAGGCAGCAGCGCAATCATTCGTCGCCTGAGAGGTTGCATCTGCCCACAAGCTCCACCTGGCCAGGGTCCGCCCCTACTGTATTGCGCGTGTCAGTCAACAGAAGCTAAGACCTTCCAGAGAGACTACCTGCTATTCTCTACCCACGGGGAAGCAGTACAGCTAGAAGCCTCCCCGTTCCATCTCTAGGCTCTCTCTCAGGCCCCTCATACTTGTGATGTGTCTCAGGGGTAGAATGAAGAGATTCCTCTGAGTGAACAGATACAGAGAGGCCACAGATGCTGAGGAAGGGCGCCTTGCCTAGTGATATCCTAGCGTAAGTGGAAAAGAGGTACCTGCCTGCTGTCCCAGCGTGTCGAACGTGTTGACATCAGGGGTTGCCTACTGTGAAGTTATTCCCTGGGTGCCCTGGATTTTGTGGCCAAAGACGCAAGGGGCCGTTGTGTGTCCATGGGTAAAATGGAGGGCTCTGCGGAACTGGCCGGTTAGGCTGGACCTCTCCTATTGGCTCAGTGTTTGTGACTCGTCCCCGTCAGAAGTTCCGCCCAGGCTTCCGGTGGCTGTCACCATGGCGATTGGGAAAGAAGCCTTAGGCCCCACACTCAGCCTTCACCTGGCCTACCTGGCCTCTTTACCCTCATCTAGACGGCCGTGTGGATGAAAGAAAGGATGTCGGCCAGTGAGCACGTGTCCTGATTTCCTTGGCAGGATTAGGCTCCTTGCCTGGGCAGAAGACAGCCAAGGTCAGCCTGAGCCTAGACACCTAGTGACCTGTGACACTGCAGCCAGTGATAGATGTTGATGTCCACGCTCAGGTATCCGCAGGTGGCGGATTCAGTGTGGTGGGAAGAGAAGTGGAAGTAGAGATGACACACTCACGAGGGCACGGGCCGAAGGTCAGGGAAAATAGCTGAGGTCGTGGAGCTCTAGCGGAGTCAGTCTAGGGCCCAGGCCTCCCTGCTGTACGAGGCAAAGAGGTGATCCATATGCCGCCATCCGTAGACTCTGGACGGCTGGGGCCCTGGATGCCTGGATTTCGGCCTTGTCTAGCGAGAAGTGACGCACATGCGGTGTGCCACCGGAGGCTGTGGAGCAGCAGAGGGCAAAATCTTGAAAATGGGGGCTTCAGTTGACTTGGCCTGTGCTCTCCTTTGGCTGAGTGACATCGTGTGTTTCCTAGCAGGTGAAGACATTCGTGGAGAGAGGCGGTTTCCATGCGTGCAGGCAAAGTGTGTGCTGAGATGATGAGTTGCTGGAGACCAGGGTGGACTCTTCAGACCCAGAATAGGCCTCTGGCAGGTATGTGTCAATGTTTTCTGCCCATGGCACTCAGCCGGTTATTTGCATAGAATGTTATCCGCGGAATTAGTAGTCTCCGGAGAGGCCGCCACTTGTCAGCGAGCTTCACCTGGCCAGGTCCCACGGTGATGTCAAGCTTCACCTGGCCAGGTCCGCCCGTGATGTAGCTCCCCAGTCAATCACTACTCTCTAGACCTTCCAGATAGACTACCAGAACTTCTCTCCCCATGGGCAAGCAGTAGAGCCAGAGGCCTTCCCCCTTTGCTCTTTGGTCTCTAGGCCCTCTGTCAGGCACTCCAAGGTGTGAAGTGACAAGGGGGAGAAGGAAGAGATTTCAGAGAAGGAACACAAGCAGAGAGAGACAGAGAGAGGCAAGAGATGCTGAGTGGGGATGCCTTGCCTACTGATATCCTCAGGCAAGTGGGAAAGAGGTACCTGGCGTGCTCTGCCAATGCCCTGAAGCAGTCCGCACCAGGGGCTCCCTTGTGCCTGCGTAGCCTTTCCCGGGGTGTGCTCCAATCCTGTGGCCACTAGGTGTCATAGGTCACAATGGAGGGCCCTGTGTCGTCTGCCTGGCGGGCCGGATCTCTGCCATTGGCTCAGTCTTGTCACCAGGCCCATGACAAGCTCCGCCCACTCTTGTGGTGGGGGGACTGTCTCTATGGTGATGGCAAAGAAGCCTTAGCCCCGCCCACCTGGCCTTGACTTCACCTACCTGGCCCTCTGACCCTCACTCAGACCTCTGTGTTGATCAAAATCAATGTCCGCCAGTGCCCAGGTGTCAGCATCTGGGATAAAGGATTCGGGACCTTGCCTGGGGCAGAAGGCAGCCTAGGTCAGCGGGTAGCTGGAAGTCTAGTGACTTGTGACACTGCTGCCAGTGACCAATGGTGACTCCCACACTCACAGATCCCCTGGTGGCAGAATGATAGTGATGGGTGGAGAAACATCGCTCCGGAGCACACGTTTAATGGGGCACCAGCCAAAGCAAAGGCCAGGGCCAGTAGTGGACGTCGTGGAGCTGAATGGCGAGCCAGCGAAGGGCCCAAGGATCCCTCCTGTATGTGGCGAACAGGTCATCCGTGTCCCCACGTCCATAAAGCATTGGACTGCTGGGGCCCAGGCTGCCAGGATTTCGGCCTTGCCTTCGGAGCCCAGCCGCATAGGCAGCCTCGCAGCGGAGGCGGGGACGTGTAGACAGCAAAAATTTGGAAACTGGCCGTGTTTCCTCGATTTCCCTGGCATCGGCCTTTTTGAGCGGCTTGCTTTTTTTCCTGGTAGGATAGGGCCCTGACGGAGAAAGGCAGGATTACGTGTGCAGGAAAGGTGTGTGTTGAGAGGGTGACGACGTTGAGACCACGTTGGGATCTTTAGTCCCAGGAAAGGCCCCTGGCGGGTGTGGGTCAATGTTCTCTACCCATCCCCCTTGGCGGGGGGAGGTTTTCACCATACAAGGCAGCAGCGCAATCATTCGTCGCCGGAGAGGTTGCATCTGCCCACAAGCTCCACCTGGCCAGGGTCCGCCCCTACTGTATTGCGCATATCAGTCAAGAGAAGCTAAGACCTTCCAGAGAGACTACCTGCTATTCTCTACCCACGGGGAAGCAGTACAGCTAGAAGCCTCCCCGTTCCATCTCTAGGCTCTCTCTCAGGCCCCTCATACTTGTGATGTGTCTCAGGGGTAGAATGAAGAGATTCCTCTGAGTGAACAGATACAGAGAGGCCACAGATGCTGAGGAAGGGCGCCTTGCCTAGTGATATCCTAGCGTAAGTGGAAAAGAGGTACCTGCCTGCTGTCCCAGCGTGTCGAACGTGTTGACATCAGGGGTTGCCTACTGTGAAGTTATTCCCTGGGTGCCCTGGATTTTGTGGCCAAAGACGCAAGGGGCCGTTGTGTGTCCATGGGTAAAATGGAGGGCTCTGCGGAACTGGCCGGTTAGGCTGGACCTCTCCTATTGGCTCAGTGTTTGTGACTCGTCCCCGTCAGAAGTTCCGCCCAGGCTTCCGGTGGCTGTCACCATGGCGATTGGGAAAGAAGCCTTAGGCCCCACACTCAGCCTTCACCTGGCCTACCTGGCCTCTTTACCCTCATCTAGACGGCCGTGTGGATGAAAGAAAGGATGTCGGGCAGTGAGCACGTGTCCTGATTTCCTTGGCAGGATTAGGCTCCTTGCCTGGGCAGAAGACAGCCAAGGTCAGCCTGAGCCTAGACACCTAGTGACCTGTGACACTGCAGCCAGTGATAGATGTTGATGTCCACGCTCAGCTATCCGCAGGTGGCGGATTCAGTGTGGTGGGAAGAGAAGTGGAAGTAGAGATGACACACTCACGAGGGCACGGGCCGAAGGTCAGGGAAAATAGCTGAGGTCGTGGAGCTCTAGCGGAGCCAGTCTAGGGCCCAGGCCTCCCTGCTGTACGAGGCAAAGAGGTGATCCATATGCCACCATCCGTAGACTCTGGACGGCTGGGGCCCTGGATGCCCGGATTTCGGCCTTGTCTAGCAAGAAGTGACGTACATGCGGTGTGCCACCGGAGGCTGTGGAGCAGCAGAGGGCAAAATCTTGAAAATGGGGGTACAGTTGACTTGGCCTGTGCTCTCCTTTGGCTGAGTGACATCGTGGGTTTCCTAGCAGGTGAAGACATTCGTGGAGAGAGGCGGTTTCCATGCGTGCAGGCAAAGTGTGTGCTGAGATGATGAGTTGCTGGAGACCAGGGTGGACTCTTCAGACCCAGAATAGGCCTCTGGCAGGTATGTGTCAATGTTTTCTGCCCATGGCACTCAGCCGGTTATTTGCATAGAATGTTATCCGCGGAATTAGTAGTCTCCGGAGAGGCCGCCACTTGTCAGCGAGCTTCACCTGGCCAGGTCCCACGGTGATGTCAAGCTTCACCTGGCCAGGTCCGCCCGTGATGTAGCTCCCCAGTCAATCACTACTCTCTAGACCTTCCAGATAGACTACCAGAACTTCTCTCCCCATGGGCAAGCAGTAGAGCCAGAGGCCTTCCCCCTTTGCTCTTTGGTCTCTAGGCCCTCTGTCAGGCACTCCAAGGTGTGAGGTGACAAGGGGGAGAAGGAAGAGATTTCAGAGAAGGAACACAAGCAGAGAGAGACAGAGAGAGGCAAGAGATGCTGAGTGGGGATGCCTTGCCTACTGATATCCTCAGGCAAGTGGGAAAGAGGTACCTGGCGTGCTCTGCCAATGCCCTGAAGCAGTCCGCACCAGGGGCTCCCTTGTGCCTGCGTAGCCTTTCCCGGGGTGTGCTCCAATCCTGTGGCCACTAGGTGTCATAGGTCACAATGGAGGGCCCTGTGTCGTCTGCCTGGCGGGCCGGATCTCTGCCATTGGCTCAGTCTTGTCACCAGGCCCATGACAAGCTCCGGCCACTCTTGCGGTGGGGGGACTGTCTCTATGGTGATGGCAAAGAAGCCTTAGCACCGCCCACCTGGCCTTGACTTCCCCTACCTGGCCCTCTGACCCTCACTAAGACCTCTGTGTTGATAAAAATCAATGTCCGCCAGTGCCCAGGTGTCAGCATCTGGGATAAAGGATTCGGGACCTTGCCTGGGGCAGAAGGCAGCCTAGGTCAGCGGGTAGCTGGAAGTCTAGTGACTTGTGACACTGCTGCCAGTGACCAATGGTGACTCCCACACTCACAGATCCCCTGGTGGCAGAATGATAGTGATGGGTGGAGAAACATCGCTCCGGAGCACACGTTTAATGGGGCACCAGCCAAAGCAAAGGCCAGGGCCAGTAGTGGACGTCGTGGAGCTGAATGGCGAGCCAGCGAAGGGCCCAAGGATCCCTCCTGTATGTGGCGAACAGGTCATCCGTGTCCCCACGCCCATAAAGCATTGGACTGCTGGGGCCCAGGCTGCCAGGATTTCGGCCTTGCCTTCGGAGCCCAGCCGCATAGGCAGCCTCGCAGCGGAGGCGGGGACGTGTAGACAGCAAAAATTTGGAAACTGGCCGTGTTTCCTCGATTTCCCTGGCATCGGCCTTTTTGAGCGGCTTGCTTTTTTTCCTGGTAGGATAGGGCCCTGACGGAGAAAGGCAGGATTACGTGTGCAGGAAAGGTGTGTGTTGAGAGGGTGACGACGTTGAGACCACGTTGGGATCTTTAGTCCCAGGAAAGGCCCCTGGCGGGTGTGGGTCAATGTTCTCTACCCATCCCCCTTGGTGCGGGGAGCTTTTCACCATACAAGGCAGCAGCGCAATCATTCGTCGCCGGAGAGGTTGCATCTGCCCACAAGCTCCACCTGGCCAGGGTCTGCCCCTACTGTATTGCGCATGTCAGTCAAGAGAAGCTAAGACCTTCCAGAGAGACTACCTGCTATTCTCTACCCACGGGGAAGCAGTACAGCTAGAAGCCTCCCCGTTCCATCTCTAGGCTCTCTCTCAGGCCCCTCATACTTGTGATGTGTCTCAGGGGTAGAATGAAGAGATTCCTCTGAGTGAACAGATACAGAGAGGCCACAGATGCTGAGGAAGGGCGCCTTGCCTAGTGATATCCTAGCGTAAGTGGAAAAGAGGTAACTGCCTGCTGTCCCAGCGTGTCGAACGTGTTGACATCAGGGGTTGCCTACTGTGAAGTTATTCCCTGGGTGCCCTGGATTTTGTGGCCAAAGACGCAAGGGGCCGTTGTGTGTCCATGGGTAAAATGGAGGGCTCTGCGGAACTGGCCGGTTAGGCTGGACCTCTCCTATTGGCTCAGTGTTTGTGACTCGTCCCCGTCAGAAGTTCCGCCCAGCCTTCCGGTGGCTGTCACCATGGCGATTGGGAAAGAAGCCTTAGGCCCCACACTCAGCCTTCACCTGGCCTACCTGGCCTCTTTACCCTCGTCTAGACGGCCGTGTGGATGAAAGAAAGGATGTCGGCCAGTGAGCACGTGTCCTGATTTCCTTGGAAGGATTAGGCTCCTTGCCTGGGCAGAAGACAGCCAAGGTCAGCCTGAGCCTAGACACCTAGTGACCTGTGACACTGCAGCCAGTGATAGATGTTGATGTCCACGCTCAGCTATCCGCAGGTGGCGGATTCAGTGTGGTGGGAAGAGAAGTGGAAGTAGAGATGACACACTCACGAGGGCACGGGCCGAAGGTCAGGGAAAATAGCTGAGGTCGTGGAGCTCTAGCGGAGCCAGTCTAGGGCCCAGGCCTCCCTGCTGTACGAGGCAAAGAGGTGATCCATATGCCGCCATCCGTAGACTCTGGACGGCTGGGGCCCTGGATGCCCGGATTTCGGCCTTGTCTAGCAAGAAGTGACGCACATGCGGTGTGCCACCGGAGGCTGTGGAGCAGCAGAGGGCAAAATCTTGAAAATGGGGGCTTCAGTTGACTTGGCCTGTGCTCTCCTTTGGCTGAGTGACATCGTGGGTTTCCTAGCAGGTGAAGACATTCGTGGAGAGAGGCGGTTTCCATGCGTGCAGGCAAAGTGTGTGCTGAGATGATGAGTTGCTGGAGACCAGGGTGGACTCTTCAGACCCAGAATAGGCCTCTGGCAGGTATGTGTCAATGTTTTCTGCCCATGGCACTCAGCCGGTTATTTGCATAGAATGTTATCCGCGGAATTAGTAGTCTCTGGAGAGGCCGCCACTTGTCAGCGAGCTTCACCTGGCCAGGTCCCACGGTGATGTCAAGCTTCACCTGGCCAGGTCCGCCCGTGATGTAGCTCCCCAGTCAATCACTACTCTCTAGACCTTCCAGATAGACTACCAGAACTTCTCTCCCCATGGGCAAGCAGTAGAGCCAGAGGCCTTCCCCCTTTGCTCTTTGGTCTCTAGGCCCTCTGTCAGGCACTCCAAGGTGTGAAGTGACAAGGGGGAGAAGGAAGAGATTTCAGAGAAGGAACACAAGCAGAGAGAGACAGAGAGAGGCAAGAGATGCTGAGTGGGGATGCCTTGCCTACTGATATCCTCAGGCAAGTGGGAAAGAGGTACCTGGCGTGCTCTGCCAATGCCTTGAAGCAGTCCGCACCAGGGGCTCCCTTGTGCCTGCGTAGCCTTTCCCGGGGTGTGCTCCAATCCTGTGGCCACTAGGTGTCATAGGTCACAATGGAGGGCCCTGTGTCGTCTGCCTGGCGGGCCGGATCTCTGCCATTGGCTCAGTCTTGTCACCAGGCCCATGACAAGCTCCGCCCACTCTTGCGGTGGGGGGACTGTCTCTATGGTGATGGCAAAGAAGCCTTAGCCCCGCCCACCTGGCCTTCACTTCCCCTACCTGGCCCTCTGACCCTCACTCAGACCTCTGTGTTGATCAAAATCAATGTCCGCCAGTGCCCAGGTGTCAGCATCTGGGATAAAGGATTCGGGACCTTGCCTGGGGCAGAAGGCAGCCTAGGTCAGCGGGTAGCTGGAAGTCTAGTGACTTGTGACACTGCTGCCAGTGACAAATGGTGACTCCCACACTCACAGATCCCCTGGTGGCAGAATGATAGTGATGGGTGGAGAAACATTGCTCCGGAGCACAGGTTTAATGGGGCACCAGCCAAAGCAAAGGCCAGGGCCAGTAGTGGACGTCGTGGAGCTGAATGGCGAGCCAGCGAAGGGCCCAAGGATCCCTCCTGTATGTGGCGAACAGGTCATCCGTGTCCCCACGTCCATAAAGCATTGGACTGCTGGGGCCCAGGCTACCAGGATTTCGGCCTTGCCTTCGGAGCCCAGCCGCATAGGCAGCCTCGCAGCGGAGGCGGGGACGTGTAGACAGCAAAAATTTGGAAACTGGCCGTGTTTCCTCGATTTCCCTGGCATCGGCCTTTTTGAGCGGCTTGCTTTTTTTCCTGGTAGGATAGGACCCTGACGGAGAAAGGCAGGATTACGTGTGCAGGAAAGGTGTGTGTTGAGAGGGTGACGACGTTGAGACCACGTTGGGATCTTTAGTCCCAGGAAAGGCCCCTGGCGGGTGTGGGTCAATGTTCTCTACCCATCCCCCTTGGCGGGGGGAGGTTTACACCATACAAGGCAGCAGCGCAATCATTCGTCGCCTGAGAGGTTGCATCTGCCCACAAGCTCCACCTGGCCAGGGTCCGCCCCTACTGTATTGCGCGTGTCAGTCAACAGAAGCTAAGACCTTCCAGAGAGACTACCTGCTATTCTCTACCCACGGGGAAGCAGTACAGCTAGAAGCCTCCCCGTTCCATCTCTAGGCTCTCTCTCAGGCCCCTCATACTTGTGATGTGTCTCAGGGGTAGAATGAAGAGATTCCTCTGAGTGAACAGATACAGAGAGGCCACAGATGCTGAGGAAGGGCGCCTTGCCTAGTGATATCCTAGCGTAAGTGGAAAAGAGGTACCTGCCTGCTGTCCCAGCGTGTCGAACGTGTTGACATCAGGGGTTGCCTACTGTGAAGTTATTCCCTGGGTGCCCTGGATTTTGTGGCCAAAGACGCAAGGGGCCGTTGTGTGTCCATGGGTAAAATGGAGGGCTCTGCGGAACTGGCCGGTTAGGCTGGACCTCTCCTATTGGCTCAGTGTTTGTGACTCGTCCCCGTCAGAAGTTCCGCCCAGCCTTCCGGTGGCTGTCACCATGGCGATTGGGAAAGAAGCCTTAGGCCCCACACTCAGCCTTCACCTGGCCTACCTGGCCTCTTTACCCTCGTCTAGACGGCCGTGTGGATGAAAGAAAGGATGTCGGCCAGTGAGCACGTGTCCTGATTTCCTTGGAAGGATTAGGCTCCTTGCCTGGGCAGAAGACAGCCAAGGTCAGCCTGAGCCTAGACACCTAGTGACCTGTGACACTGCAGCCAGTGATAGATGTTGATGTCCACGCTCAGCTATCCGCAGGTGGCGGATTCAGTGTGGTGGGAAGAGAAGTGGAAGTAGAGATGACACACTCACGAGGGCACGGGCCGAAGGTCAGGGAAAATAGCTGAGGTCGTGGAGCTCTAGCGGAGCCAGTCTAGGGCCCAGGCCTCCCTGCTGTACGAGGCAAAGAGGTGATCCATATGCCGCCATCCGTAGACTCTGGACGGCTGGGGCCCTGGATGCCCGGATTTCGGCCTTGTCTAGCAAGAAGTGACGCACATGCGGTGTGCCACCGGAGGCTGTGGAGCAGCAGAGGGCAAAATCTTGAAAATGGGGGCTTCAGTTGACTTGGCCTGTGCTCTCCTTTGGCTGAGTGACATCGTGGGTTTCCTAGCAGGTGAAGACATTCGTGGAGAGAGGCGGTTTCCATGCGTGCAGGCAAAGTGTGTGCTGAGATGATGAGTTGCTGGAGACCAGGGTGGACTCTTCAGACCCAGAATAGGCCTCTGGCAGGTATGTGTCAATGTTTTCTGCCCATGGCACTCAGCCGGTTATTTGCATAGAATGTTATCCGCGGAATTAGTAGTCTCCAGAGAGGCCGCCACTTGTCAGCGAGCTTCACCTGGCCAGGTCCCACGGTGATGTCAAGCTTCACCTGGCCAGGTCCGCCCGTGATGTAGCTCCCCAGTCAATCACTACTCTCTAGACCTTCCAGATAGACTACCAGAACTTCTCTCCCCATGGGCAAGCAGTAGAGCCAGAGGCCTTCCCCCTTTGCTCTTTGGTCTCTAGGCCCTCTGTCAGGCACTCCAAGGTGTGAGGTGACAAGGGGGAGAAGGAAGAGATTTCAGAGAAGGAACACAAGCAGAGAGAGACAGAGAGAGGCAAGAGATGCTGAGTGGGGATGCCTTGCCTACTGATATCCTCAGGCAAGTGGGAAAGAGGTACCTGGCGTGCTCTGCCAATGCCCTGAAGCAGTCCGCACCAGGGGCTCCCTTGTGCCTGCGTAGCCTTTCCCGGGGTGTGCTCAAATCCTGTGGCCACTAGGTGTCATAGGTCACAATGGAGGGCCCTGTGTCGTCTGCCTGGCGGGCCGGATCTCTGCCATTGGCTCAGTCTTGTCACCAGGCCCATGACAAGCTCCGCCCACTCTTGCGGTGGGGGGACTGTCTCTATGGTGATGGCAAAGAAGCCTTAGCCCCGCCCACCTGGCCTTGACTTCCCCTACCTGGCCCTCTGACCCTCACTCAGACCTCTGTGTTGATCAAAATCAATGTCCGCCAGTGCCCAGGTGTCAGCATCTGCGATAAAGGATTCGGGACCTTGCCTGGGGCAGAAGGCAGCCTAGGTCAGCGGGTAGCTGGAAGTCTAGTGACTTGTGACACTGCTGCCAGTGACCAATGGTGACTCCCACACTCACAGATCCCCTGGTGGCAGAATGATAGTGATGGGTGGAGAAACATCGCTCCGGAGCACACGTTTAATGGGGCACCAGCCAAAGCAAAGGCCAGGGCCAGTAGTGGACGTCGTGGAGCTGAATGGCGAGCCAGCGAAGGGCCCAAGGATCCCTCCTGTATGTGGCGAACAGGTCATCCGTGTCCCCACGTCCATAAAGCATTGGACTGCTGGGGCCCAGGCTGCCAGGATTTCGGCCTTGCCTTCGGAGCCCGGCCGCATAGGCAGCCTCGCAGCGGAGGCGGGGACGTGTAGACAGCAAAAATTTGGAAACTGGCCGTGTTTCCTCGATTTCCCTGGCATCGGCCTTTTTGAGCGGCTTGCTTTTTTTCCTGGTAGGATAGGGCCCTGACGGAGAAAGGCAGGATTACGTGTGCAGGAAAGGTGTGTGTTGAGAGGGTGACGACGTTGAGACCACGTTGGGATCTTTAGTCCCAGGAAAGGCCCCTGGCGGGTGTGGGTCAATGTTCTCTACCCATCCCCCTTGGCGGGGGGAGGTTTACACCATACAAGGCAGCAGCGCAATCATTCGTCGCCGGAGAGGTTGCATCTGCCCACAAGCTCCACCTGGCCAGGGTCCGCCCCTACTGTATTGCGCGTGTCAGTCAACAGAAGCTAAGACCTTCCAGAGAGACTACCTGCTATTCTCTACCCACGGGGAAGCAGTACAGCCAGAAGCCTCCCCTGTTCCATGTCTAGGCTCTCTCTCAGGCCCCTCATACTTGTGATGTGTCTCAGGGGTAGAATGAAGAGATTCCTCTGAGTGAACAGATACAGAGAGGCCACAGATGCTGAGGAAGGGCGCCTTGCCTAGTGATATCCCAGCGTAAGTGGAAAAGAGGTACCTGCCTGCTGTCCCAGCGTGTCGAACGTGTTGACATCAGGGGTTGCCTACTGTGAAGTTATTCCCTGGGTGCCCTGGATTTTGTGGCCAAAGACGCAAGGGGCCGTTGTGTGTCCATGGGTAAAATGGAGGGCTCTGCGGAACTGGCCGGTTAGGCTGGACCTCTCCTATTGGCTCAGTGTTTGTGACTCGTCCCCGTCAGAAGTTCCGCCCAGCCCTCCGGTGGCTGTCACCATGGCGATTGGGAAAGAAGCCTTAGGCCCCACACTCAGCCTTCACCTGGCCTACCTGGCCTCTTTACCCTCGTCTAGACGGCCGTGTGGATGAAAGAAAGGATGTCGGCCAGTGAGCACGTGTCCTGATTTCCTTGGCAGGATTAGGCTCCTTGCCTGGGCAGAAGACAGCCAAGGTCAGCCTGAGCCTAGACACCTAGTGACCTGTGACACTGCAGCCAGTGATAGATGTTGATGTCCATGCTCAGCTATCCGCAGGTGGCGGATTCAGTGTGGTGGGAAGAGAAGTGGAAGTAGAGATGACACACTCACGAGGGCACGGGCCGAAGGTCAGGGAAAATAGCTGAGGTCGTGGAGGTCTAGCGGAGCCAGTCTAGGGCCCAGGCCTCCCTGCTGTACGAGGCAAAGAGGTGATCCATATGCCGCCATCCGTAGACTCTGGACGGCTGGGGCCCTGGATGCCCAGATTTCGGCCTTGTCTAGCAAGAAGTGACGCACATGCGGTGTGCCACCGGAGGCTGTGGAGCAGCAGAGGGCAAAATCTTGAAAATGGGGGCTTCAGTTGACTTGGCCTGTGCTCTCCTTTGGCTGAGTGACATCGTGTGTTTCCTAGCAGGTGAAGACATTCGTGGAGAGAGGCGGTTTCCATGCGTGCAGGCAAAGTGTGTGCTGAGATGATGAGTTGCTGGAGAACAGGGTGGACTCTTCAGACCCAGAATAGGCCTCTGGCAGGTATGTGTCAATGTTTTCTGCCCATGGCACTCAGCCGGTTATTTGCATAGAATGTTATCCGCGGAATTAGTAGTCTCCGGAGAGGCCGCCACTTGTCAGCGAGCATCACCTGGCCAGGTCCCACGGTGATGTCAAGCTTCACCTGGCCAGGTCTGCCCGTGATGTAGCTCCCCAATCAATCACTACTCTCTAGACCTTCCAGATAGACTACCAGAACTTCTCTCCCCATGGGCAAGCCGTAGAGCCAGAGGCCTTCCCCCTTTGCTCTTTGGTCTCTAGGCCCTCTGTCAGGCACTCCAAGGTGTGAAGTGACAAGGGGGAGAAGGAAGAGATTTCAGAGAACGAAGACAAGCAGAGACAGACAGAGAGAGGCAAGAGATGCTGAGTGGGGATGCCTTGCCTACTGATATCCTCAGGCAAGTGGGAAAGAGGTACCTGGCGTGCTCTGCCAATGCCCTGAAGCAGTCCGCACCAGGGGCTCCCTTGTGCGTGCGTAGCCTTTCCCGGGGTGTGCTCAAATCCTGTGGCCACTAGGTGTCATAGGTCACAATGGAGGGTCCTGTGTCATCTGCCTGGCGGGCAGATCTCTGCCATTGGCTCAGTCTTGTCACCAGGCCCATGACAAGCTCCGCCCACTCTTGCGGTGGGGGGACTGTCTCTATGGTGATGGCAAAGAAGCCTGAGCCCCGCCCACCTGGCCTTCACTTCACCTACCTGGCCCTCTGACCCTCACTCAGACCTCTGTGTTGATCAAAATCAATGTCCGCCAGTGCCCAGGTGTCAGCATCTGGGATAAAGGATTCGGGACCTTGCCTGGGGCAGAAGGCAGCCTAGGTCAGCAGGTAGCTGGAAGTCTAGTGACTTGTGACACTGCTGCCAGTGACAAATGGTGACTCCCACACTCACATATCCCCTGGTGGCAGAATGATAGTGATGGGTGGAGAAACATCGCTCCGGAGCACACGTTTAATGGGGCACCAGCCAAAGCAAAGGCCAGGGCCAGTAGTGGACGTGGTGGAGCTGAATGGCGACCCAGTGAAGGGCCCAAGGATCCCTCCTGTATGTGGCGAACGGGTCATCCGTGTATCCTCGTCCAGAAAGCATTGGACTGCTTGGGCCCAGGCTGCCAGGATTTCGGCCTTGCCTTTGGAGCCCGGCCACATAGGCAGCCTTGCAGCGGAGGCGGGAACGTGTAGACAGCAAATCTTTGGAAACTCTCCGTGTTTCCTCGCTTTCCCTGGCATCGGCCTTTTTGAGCGGCTTGCTTTTTTTCCTGGTAGGATAGGGCCCTGACGGAGAAAGGCAGGATTACGTGTGCAGGAAAGGTGTGTGTTGAGAGGGTGACGACGTTGAGACCATGTTGGGATCTTTAGTCCCAGGAAAGGCCCCTGGCGGGTGTGGGTGAATGTTCTCTACCCATCCCCCTTGGCGGGGGGGGAGCTTTTCACCATACAAAGCAGCAGCGCAATCATTCGTCGCCGGAGAGGTTGCATCTGCCCACAAGCTCCACCTGGCCAGGGTCCGCCCCTACTGTATTGCGCGTGTCAGTCAACAGAAGCTAAGACCTTCCAGAGAGACTACCTGCTATTCTCTACCCACGCGGAAGCAGTACAGCCAGCCGGAAGCCTCTCCCGTTCCATGTCTAGGCTCTCTCTCAGGCCCCTCATACTTGTGATGTGTCTCAGGGGTAGAATGAAGAGATTCCTCTGAGTGAACACATACAGAGAGGCCACAGATGCTGAGGAAGGGCTCCTCGCCTAGTGATATCCTAGCGTAAGTGGAAAAGAGGTACCTGCCTGCTGTCCCAGTGTGTCGAACGTGTTCACATCAGGGGTTGCCTACCGTGAAGTTATTCCCTGGGTGCCCTGGATTTTGTGGCCAAAGACGCAAGGGGCCGTTGTGTGTCCATGGGTAAAATGGAGGGCTCTGCGGAACTGGCCGGTTAGGCCGGACCTCTCCTATTGGCTCAGTGTTTGTGACTCGTCCCTGTCAGAAGTTCCGCCCAGCCTTCCGGTGGCTGTCACCATGGCGATTGGGAAAGAAGCCTTAGGCCCCACACCCAGCCTTCACCTGGCCTACCTGGCCTCTTTCCCCTCATCTAGACCGCTGTGTGGATGAAAGAAAGGATGTCGGCCAGTGAGCACGTGTCCTGATTTCCTTGGAAGGATTAGGCTCCTTGCCTGGGCAGAAGACAGCCAAGGTCAGCCTGAGCCTAGACACCTAGTGACCTGTGACACTGCAGCCAGTGATAGATGTTGATGTCCACGCTGAGGTATCCGCAGGTGGCGGATTCAGTGTGGAGGGAAGAGAAGTGGAAGTAGAGATGACACACTCACGAGGGCACGGGCCAAAGGTCAGGGAAAATAGCTGAGGTCGTGGAGCTCTAGCGGAGCCAGTCTAGGGCCCAGGCCTCCCTGCTGTCCGAGGCAAAGAGGTGATCCATGTGCCGCCATCCGTAGACTCTGGACGGCTGGGGCCCTGGATGCCCGGATTTCGGCCTTGTCTACCGAGAAGTGACGCACATGCAGTGTGCCACCGGAGGCTGTGGAGCAGCAGAGGGCAAAATCTTGAAAATGGGGGCTTCAGTTGACTTTGCCTGTGCTCTCCTTTGGCTGAGTGACATCATGTGTTTCCTAGCAGGTGAAGACATTCGTGGAGAGAGGCGGTGTCCATGCGTGCAGGCAAAGTGTGTGCTGAGATGATGAGTTGCTGGAGACCAGGGTGGACACTTGAGACCCAGAATAGGACTCTGGCAGGTATGTGTCAATGTTTTCTGCCCATGGCACTCAGCCGGTTATTTGCATAGAATGTTATCAGCGGAATTATTCGTCTCCGGACAGGCTGCCACTTTTCAGGGAGCTTCACCTGGCGAGGTCCCATGGTGATGTCAAGCTTCACCTGGCCAGGTCCGCCCGTGATGTAGCTCCCCAATCAATCACTACTCTCTAGACCTTCCAGATAGACTACCAGAACTTCTCTCCCCATGGGCAAGCCGTAGAGCCAGAGGCCTTCCCCCTTTGCTCTTTGGTCTCTAGGTCCTCTGTCAGGCACTCCAAGGTGTGAAGTGACAAGGGGGAGAAGGAAGAGATTTCAGAGAACGAAGACAAGCAGAGAGAGACAGAGAGAGGCAAGAGATGCTGAGTGGGGATGCCTTGCCTACTGATATCCTCAGGAAAGTGGGAAAGAGGTACCTGGCGTGCTCTGCCAATGCCCTGAAGCAGTCCGCACCAGGGGCTCCCTTGTGCCTGCGTAGCCGTTCCCGGGGTGTGCTCCAATCCTGTGGCCACTAGGTGTCATAGGTCACAATGGAGGGCCCTGTGTCATCTGCCTGGCGGGCCGGATCTCTGCCATTGGCTCAGTCTTGTCACCAGGCCCATGACAAGCTCCGCTCACTGTTGCTGTGGGGGGACTGTCTCTATGGTGATGGCAAAGAAGCCTGAGCCCCGCCCACCTGGCCTTCACTTCACCTACCTGGCCCTCTGACCCTCACTCAGACCTCTGTGTTGATAAAAATCAATGTCCGCCAGTGCCCAGGTGTCAGCATCTGGGATAAAGGATTCGGGACCTTGCCTGGGGCAGAAGGCAGCCTAGGTCAGCAGGTAGCTGGAAGTCTAGTGACTTGTGACACTGCTGCCAGTGACAAATGGTGACTCCCACACTCACATATCCCCTGGTGGCAGAATGATAGTGATGGGTGGAGAAACATCGCTCCAGAGCACACGTTCAATGGGGCACCAGCCAAAGCAAAGGCCAGGGCCAGTAGTGGACGTGGTGGAGCTGAATGGCGAGCCAGTGAAGGGCCCAAGGATCCCTCTTGTATGTGGCGAACGGGTCATCCGTGTCCCCACGTCCATAAGGCATTGGACTGCTGGGGCCCAGGCTGCCAGGATTTCGGCCTTGCCTTCGGAGCCCGGCCACATAGGCAGCCTTGCAGCGGAGGCGGGAACGTGTAGACAGCAAAACTTTGGAAACTCTCCGTGTTTCCTCGATTTCCCTGGCATCGGCCTTTTTGAGCGGCTTGCTTTTTTTCCTGGTAGGATAGGGCCCTGACGGAGAAAGGCAGGATTACGTGTGCAGGAAAGGTGTGTGTTGAGAGGGTGACGACGTTGAGACCATGTTGGGATCTTTAGTCCCAGGAAAGGCCCCTGGCGGGTGTGGGTCAATGTTCTCTACCCATCCCCCTTGGCGGGGGGAGCTTTTCACCATACAAAGCAGCAGCGCAATCATTCGTCGCCGGAGAGGTTGCATCTGCCCACAAGCTCCACCTGGCCAGGGTCCGCCCCTACTGTATTGCGCGTGTCAGTCAACAGAAGCTAAGACCTTCCAGAGAGACTACCTGCTATTCTGTACCCACGGGGAAGCAGTACAGCCGGAAGCCTCCCCCGTTCCATGTCTAGGCCCTCTCTCAGGCCCCTCATACTTGTGATGTGTCTCAGGGGTAGAATGAAGAGATTCCTCTGAGTGAACAGATACAGAGAGGCCACAGATGCTGAGGAAGGGCGCCTTGCCTAGTGATATCCTAGCGTAAGTGGAAAAGAGGTACCTGCCTGCTGTCCCGGTGTGTCGAACGTGTTCACATCAGGGGTTGCCTACCGTGAAGTTATTCCCTGGGTGCCCTGGATTTTGTGGCCAAAGACGCAAGGGGCCGTTGTGTGCCCATGGGTAAAATGGGGGGCTGTGCGGAACTGGCCGGTTAGGCCGGACCTCTCCTATTGGCTCAGTGTTTGTGACTCGTCCCCGTCAGAAGTTCCGCCCAGCCTTCCGGTGGCTCTCACCATGGCGATTGGGAAAGAAGCCTTAGGCCCCACACTCAGCCTTCACCTGGCCTACCTGGCCTCTTTCCCCTCATCTGGACCGCTGTGTGGATGAAAGATAGGATGTCGGCCTGTGAGCACGTGTCCTGATTTCCTTGGAAGGATTAGGCTCCTTGCCTGGGCAGAAGACAGCCAAGGTCAGCCTGAGCCTAGACACCTAGTGACCTGTGACACTGCAGCCAGTGATAGATGTTGATGTCCACGCTGAGGTATCCGCAGGTGGCGGATTCAGTGTGGAGGGAAGAGAAGTGGAAGTAGAGATGACACACTCACGAGGGCACGGGCCAAAGGTCAGGGAAAATAGCTGAGGTCGTGGAGCTCTAGCGGAGCCAGTCTAGGGCCCAGGCCTCCCTGCTGTACGAGGCAAAGAGGTGATCCATATGCCGCCATCCGTAGACTCTGGACGGCTGGGGCCCTGGATGCCCGGATTTCGGCCTTGTCTACCGAGAAGTGACGCACATGCAGTGTGCCACCGGAGGCTGTGGAGCAGCAGAGGGCAAAATCTTGAAAATGGGGGCTTCAGTTGACTTTGCCTGTGCTCTCCTTTGGCTGAGTGACATCGTGTGTTTCCTAGCAGGTGAAGACATTCGTGGAGAGAGGCGGTGTCCATGCGTCCAGGCAAAGTGTGTGCTGAGATGATGAGTTGCTAGAGACCAGGGTGGACACTTGAGACCCAGAATAGGACTCTGGCAGGTATGTGTCAATGTTTTCTGCCCATGGCACTCAGCCGGTTATTTGCATAGAATGTTATCAGCGGAATTAGTCGTCTCCAGACAGGCTGCCACTTGTCAGGGAGCTTCACCTGGCGAGGTCCCACGGTGATGTCAAGCTTCACCTGGCCAGGTCCGCCCGTGATGTAGCTCCCCAATCAATCACTACTCTCTAGACCTTCCAGATAGACTACCAGAACTTCTCTCCCCATGGGCAAGCCGTAGAGCCAGAGGCCTTCCCCCTTTGCTCTTTGGTCTCTAGGCCCTGTGTCAGGCACTCCAAGGTGTGAAGTGACAAGGGGGAGAAGGAAGAGATTTCAGAGAACGAAGACAAGCAGAGAGAGACAGAGAGAGGCAAGAGATGCTGAGTGGGGATGGCTTGCCTACTGATATCCTCAGGAAAGTGGGAAAGAGGTACCTGGCGTGCTCTGCCAATGCCCTGAAGCAGTCCGCACCAGGGGCTCCCTTGTGCCTGCGTAGCCTTGCCCGGGGTGTGCTCCAATCCTGTGGCCACTAGGTGTCATAGGTCACAATGGAGGGCCCTGTGTCATCTGCCTGGTGGGCCGGATCTCTGCCATTGGCTCAGTCTTGTCACCAGGCCCATGACAAGCTCCGCCCACTCTTGCGGTGGGGGGACTGTCTCTATGGTGATGGCAAAGAAGCCTGAGCCCCGCCCACCTGGCCTTCCCTTCACCTACCTGGCCCTCTGACCCTCACTCAGACCTCTGTGTTGATAAAAACGAATGTCCGCCAGTGCCCAGGTGTCAGCATCTGGGATAAAGGATTCGGGACCTTGCCTGGGGCAGAAGGCAGCCTAGGTCAGCGGGTAGCTGGAAGTCTAGTGACTTGTGACACTGCTGCCAGTGAGAAATGGTGACTCCCACACTCACATATCCCCTGGTGGCAGAATGATAGTGATGGGTGGAGAAACATCGCTCCGGAGCACACATTTAATGGGGCACCAGCCAAAGCAAAGGCCAGGGCCAGTAGTGGACGTGGTGGAGCTGAATGGCGAGCCAGTGAAGGGCCCAAGGATCCCTCCTGTATGTGGCGAACGGGTCATCCGTGTCCCCACGTCCATAAAGCATTGGACTGCTGGGGCCCAGGCTGCCAGGATTTCGGCCTTGCCTTCGGAGCCCGGCCACATAGGCAGCCTTGCAGCGGAGGCGGGAACGTGTAGACAGCAAAACTTTGGAAACTCTCCGTGTTTCCTCGATTTCCCTGGCATCAGCCTTTTTGAGCGGCTTGCTTTTTTTCCTGGTAGGATAGGGCCCTGACGGAGAAAGGCAGGATTACGTGTGCAGGAAAGGTGTGTGTTGAGAGGGTGACGACGTTGAGACCATGTTGGGATCTTTAGTCCCAGGAAAGGCCCCTGGCGGGTGTGGGTCAATGTTCTCTACCCATCCCCCTTGGCGGGGGGGGAGCTTTTCACCATACAAAGCAGCAGCGCAATCATTCGTCGCCGGAGAGGTTGCATCTGCCCACAAGCTCCACCTGGCCAGGGTCCGCCCCTACTGTATTGCGCGTGTCAGTCAACAGAAGCTAAGACCTTCCAGAGAGACTACCTGCTATTCTCTACCCACGGGGAAGCAGTACAGCCGGAAGCCTCCCCCGTTCCATGTCTAGGCTCTCTCTCAGGCCCCTCATACTTGTGATGTGTCTCAGGGGTAGAATGAAGAGATTCCTCTGAGTGAACAGATACAGAGAGGCCACAGATGCTGAGGAAGGGCGCCTTGCCTAGTGATATCCTAGCGTAAGTGGAAAAGAGGTACCTGCCTGCTGTCCCAGTGTGTCGAACGTGTTCACATCAGGGGTTGCCTACTGTGAAGTTATTCCCTGGGTGCCCTGGATTTTGTGGCCAAAGACGCAAGGGGCCGTTGTGTGTCCATGGGTAAAATGGAGGGCTCTGCGGAACTGGCCGGTTAGGCCGGACCTCTCCTATTGGCTCAGTGTTTGTGACTCGTCTCCGTCAGAAGTTCCGCCCAGCCTTCCGGTGGGTGTCACCATGGCGATTGGGAAAGAAGCCTTAGGCCCCACACACAGCCTTCTCCTGGCCTACCTGCCCTCTTTCCCCTCATCTAGACCGCTGTGTGGATGAAAGAAAGAATGTCGGCCAGTGAGCACGTGTCCTGATTTCCTTGGAAGGATTAGGCTCCTTGCCTGGGCAGAAGACAGCCAAGGTCAGCCTGAGCCTAGACACCTAGTGACCTGTGACACTGCAGCCAGTGATAGATGTTGATGTCCACGCTGAGGTATCCGCAGGTGGCGGATTCAGTGTGGAGGGAAGAGAAGTGGAAGTAGAGATGACACACTCACGAGGGCACGGGCCAAAGGTCAGGGAAAATAGCTGAGGTCGTGGAGCTCTAGCGGAGCCAGTCTAGGGCCCAGGCCTCCCTGCTGTACGAGGCAAAGAGGTGATCCATATGCCGCCATCCGTAGACTCTGGACGGCTTGGGCCCTGGATGCCCGGATTTCGGCCTTGTCTACCGAGAAGTGACGCACATGCAGTGTGCCACCGGAGGCTGTGGAGCAGCAGAGGGCAAAATCTTGAAAATGGGGGCTTCAGTTGACTTTGCCTGTGCTCTCCTTTGGCTGAGTGACATCGTGTGTTTCCTAGCAGGTGAAGACATTCGTGGAGAGAGGCGGTGTCCATGCGTCCAGGCAAAGTGTGTGCTGAGATGATGAGTTGCTGGAGACCAGGGTGGACACTTCAGACCCAGAATAGCACTCTGGCAGGTATGTGTCAACGTTTTCTGCCCATGGCACTCAGCCGGTTATTTGCATAGAATGTTATCAGCGGAGTTAGTCGTCTCCGGACAGGCTGCCACTTGTCAGGGAGCTTCACCTGGCCAGGTCCCACGGTGATGTCAAGCTTCAAATGGCCAGGTCCGCCCGTGATGTAGCTCCCCAATCAATCACTACTCTCTAGACCTTCCACATAGACTACCAGAACTTCTCTCCCCATGGGCAAGCCGTAGAGCCAGAGGCCTTCCCCCTTTGCTCTTTGGTCTCTAGGTCCTCTGTCAGGCACTCCAAGGTGTGAAGTGACAAGGGGGAGAAGGAAGAGATTTCAGAGAACGAAGACAAGCAGAGAGAGACAGAGAGAGGCAAGAGATGCTGAGTGGGGATGCCTTGCCTACTGATATCCTCAGGAAAGTGGCAAAGAGGTACCTGGCGTGCTCTGCCAATGCCCTGAAGCAGTCCGCACCAGGGGCTCCCTTGTGCCTGCGTAGCCTTTCCCGGGGTGTGCTCAAATCCTGTGGCCACTAGGTGTCATAGGTCACAATGGAGGGCCCTGTGTCATCTGCCTGGCGGGCAGATCTCTGCCATTGGCTCACTCTCTTCAATAGGCTCATGACAAGCTCCGCCCACTCTTGCGGTGGGGGGACTGTCTCTATGGTGATGGCAAAGAAGCCTGAGCCCCGCCCACCTGGCCTTCACTTCACCTACCTGGCCCTCTGACCCTCACTCAGACCTCTGTGTTGATAAAAATCAATGTCCGCCAGTGCCCAGGTGTCAGCATCTGGGATAAAGGATTCGGGACCTTGCCTGGGGCAGAAGGCAGCCTAGGTCAGCAGGTAGCTGGAAGTCTAGTGACTTGTGACACTGCTGCCAGTGACAAATGGTGACTCCCACACTCACATATCCCCTGGTGGCAGAATGATAGTGATGGGTGGAGAAACATCGCTCCGGAGCACACGTTCAATGGGGCACCAGCCAAAGCAAAGGCCAGGGCCAGTAGTGGACGTGGTGGAGCTGAATGGCGAGCCAGTGAAGGGCCCAAGGATCCCTCCTGTATGTGGCGAACGGGTCATCCGTGTCCCCACGTCCATAAAGCATTGGACTGCTGGGGCCCAGGCTGCCAGGATTTCGGCCTTGCCTTCGGAGCCCGGCCACATAGGCAGCCTTGCACCAGAGGCGGGGACGTGTAGACAGCAAAACTTTGGAAACTCTCCGTGTTTCCTCGCTTTCCCTGGCATCGGCCTTTTTGAGCAGCTTGCTTTTTTTCCTGGTAGGATAGGGCCCTGACGGAGAAAGGCAGGATTACGTGTGCAGGAAAGGTGTGTGTTGAGAGGGTGACCACGTTGAGACCATGTTGGGATCTTTAGTCCCAGGAAAGGCCCCTGGCGGGTGTGGGTCAATGTTCTCTACCCATCCCCCTTGGCGGGGGGGAGCTTTTCACCATAAAGCAGCAGCGCAATCATTCGTCGCCGGAGAGGTTGCATCTGCCCACAAGCTCCACCTGGCCAGGGTCCGCCCCTACTGTATTGCGCGTGTCAGTCAACAGAAGCTAAGACCTTCCAGAGAGACTACCTGCTATTCTCTACCCACGGGGAAGCAGTACAGCCAGCCAGAAGCCTCCCCCGTTCCATGTCTAGGCTCTCTCTCAGGCCCCTCATACTTGTGATGTGTCTCAGGGTTAGAATGAAGAGATTCCTCTGAGTGAACACATACAGAGAGGCCACAGATGCTGAGGAAGGGCGCCTTGCCTAGTGATATCCTAGCGTAAGTGGAAAAGAGGTACCTGCCTGCTGTCCCAGTGTGTCGAACGTGTTCACATCAGGGGTTGCCTACTGTGAAGTTATTCCCTGGGTGCCCTCGATTTTGTGGCCAAAGACGCAAGGGGCCGTTGTTTGTCCATGGGTAAAATGGAGGGCTCTGCGGAACTGGCCGGTTAGGCCGGACCTCTCCTATTGGCTCAGTGTTTGTGACTCGTCCCCGTCAGAAGTTCCGCCCAGCCTTCCGGTGGGTGTCACCATGGCGATTGGGAAAGAAGGCTTAGGCCCCACACACAGCCTTCACCTGGCCTACCTGGCCTCTTTCCCCTCATCTAGACCGCTGTGTGGATGAAAGAAAGGATGTCGGGCAGTGAGCACGTGTCCTGATTTCCTTGGAAGGATTAGGCTCCTTGCCTGGGCAGAAGACAGCCAAGGTCAGCCTGAGCCTAGACACCTAGTGACCTGTGACACTGCAGCCAGTGATAGATGTTGATGTCCACGCTGAGGTATCCGCAGGTGGCGGATTCAGTGTGGAGGGAAGAGAAGTGGAAGTAGAGATGACACACTCACGAGGGCACGGGCCAAAGGTCAGGGAAAATAGCTGAGGTCGTGGAGCTCTAGCGGAGCCAGTCTAGGGCCCAGACCTCCCTGCTGTACGAGGCAAAGAGGTGATCCATATGCCGCCATCCGTAGACTCTGGACGGCTGGGGCCCTGGATGCCCGGATTTCGGCCTTGTCTACCGAGAAGTGACGCACATGCAGTGTGCCACCGGAGGCTATGGAGCAGCAGAGGGCAAAATCTTGAAAATGGGGGCTTCAGTTGACTTTGCCTGTGCTCTCCTTTGGCTGAGTGACATCGTGTGTTTCCTAGCAGGTGAAGACATTCGTGGAGAGAGGCGGTGTCCATGCGTCCAGGCAAAGTGTGTGCTGAGATGATGAGTTGCTGGAGACCAGGGTGGACACTTGAGACCCAGAATAGCACTCTGGCAGGTATGTGTCAACGTTTTCTGCCCATGGCACTCAGCCGGTTATTTGCATAGAATGTTATCAGCGGAGTTAGTCGTCTCCGGACAGGCTGCCACTTGTCAGGGAGCTTCACCTGGCGAGGTCCCATGGTGATGTCAAGCTTCACCTGGCCAGGTCCGCCCGTGATGTAGCTCCCCAATCAATCACTACTCTCTAGACCTTCCAGATAGACTACCAGAACTTCTCTCCCCATGGGCAAGCCGTAGAGCCAGAGGCCTTCCCCCTTTGCTCTTTGGTCTCTAGGTCCTCTGTCAGGCACTCCAAGGTGTGAAGTGACAAGGGGGAGAAGGAAGAGATTTCAGAGAACGAAGACAAGCAGAGAGAGACAGAGAGAGGCAAGAGATGCTGAGTGGGGATGCCTTGCCTACTGATATCCTCAGGAAAGTGGCAAAGAGGTACCTGGCGTGCTCTGCCAATGCCCTGAAGCAGTCCGCACCAGGGGCTCCCTTGTGGGTGCGTAGCCTTTCCCGGGGTGTGCTCAAATCCTGTGGCCACTAGGTGTCATAGGTCACAATGGAGGGCCCTGTGTCATCTGCCTGGCGGGCAGATCTCTGCCATTGGCTCAGTCTCTTCACCAGGCTCATGACAAGCTCCGCCCACTCTTGCGGTGGGGGGACTGTCTCTATGGTGATGGCAAAGAAGCCTGAGCCCCGCCCACCTGGCCTTGACTTCACCTACCTGGCCCTCTGACCCTCACTCAGACCTCTGTGTTGATCAAAATCAATGTCCGCCAGTGCCCAGGTGTCAGCATCTGGGATAAAGGATTCGGGACCTTGCCTGGGGCAGAAGGCAGCCTAGGTCAGCAGGTAGCTGGAAGTCTAGTGACTTGTGACACTGCTGCCAGTGACAAATGGTGACTCCCACACTCACATATCCCCTGGTGGCAGAATGATAGTGATGGGTGGAGAAACATCGCTCCGGAGCACACGTTCAATGGGGCACCAGCCAAAGCAAAGGCCAGGGCCAGTAGTGGACGTGGTGGAGCTGAATGGCGAGCCAGTGAAGGGCCCAAGGATCCCTCCTGTATGTGGCGAACGGGTCATCCGTGTCCCCACGTCCATAAAGCATTGGACTGCTGGGGCCCAGGCTGCCAGGATTTCGGCCTTGCCTTCGGAGCCCGGCCACATAGGCAGCCTTGCACCAGAGGCGGGGACGTGTAGACAGCAAAACTTTGGAAACTCTCCGTGTTTCCTCGCTTTCCCTGGCATCGGCCTTTTTGAGCGGCTTGCTTTTTTTCCTGGTAGGATAGGGCCCTGACGGAGAAAGGCAGGATTACGTGTGCAGGAAAGGTGTGTGTTGAGAGGGTGACGACGTTGAGACCATGTTGGGATCTTTAGTCCCAGGAAAGGCCCCTGGCGGGTGTGGGTGAATGTTCTCTACCCATCCCCCTTGGCGGGGGGGGAGCTTTTCACCATACAAAGCAGCAGCGCAATCATTCGTCGCCGGAGAGGTTGCATCTGCCCACAAGCTCCACCTGGCCAGGGTCCGCCCCTACTGTATTGTGCGTGTCAGTCAACAGAAGCTAAGACCTTCCAGAGAGACTACCTGCTATTCTCTACCCACACAGATGCAGTACAGCCAGCCGGAAGCCTCTTCCGTTCCATGTCTAGGCTCTCTCTCAGGCCCCTCATACTTGTGATGTGTCTCAGGGGTAGAATGAAGAGATTCCTCTGAGTGAACACATACAGAGAGGCCACAGATGCTGAGGAAGGGCGCCTTGCCTAGTGATATCCTAGCGTAAGTGGAAAAGAGGTACCTGCCTGCTGTCCCAGTGTGTCGAACGTGTTCACATCAGGGGTTGCCTACCGTGAAGTTATTCCCTGGGTGCCCTCGATTTTGTGGCCAAAGACGCAAGGGGCCGTTGTGTGTCCATGGGTAAAATGGAGGGCTCTGCGGAACTGGCCGGTTAGGCCGGACCTCTCCTATTGGCTCAGTGTTTGTGACTCGTCCCCGTCAGAAGTTCCGCCCAGCCTTCCGGTGGGTGTCACCATGGCGATTGGGAAAGAAGGCTTAGGCCCCACACACAGCCTTCACCTGGCCTACCTGGCCTCTTTCCCCTCATCTAGACCGCTGTGTGGATGAAAGAAAGGATGTCGGCCAGTGAGCACGTGTCCTGATTTCCTTGGAAGGATTAGGCTCCTTGCCTGGGCAGAAGACACCAAGGTCAGCCTGAGCCTAGACGCCTAGTGACCTGTGACACTGCAGCCAGTGATAGATGTTGATGTCCACGCTGAGGTATCCGCAGGTGGCGGATTCAGTGTGGAGGGAAGAGAAGTGGAAGTAGAGATGACACACTCACGAGGGCACGGGCCAAAGGTCAGGGAAAATAGCTGAGGTCGTGGAGCTCTAGCGGAGCCAGTCTAGGGCCCAGGCCTCTCTGCTGTACGAGGCAAAGAGGTGATCCATATGCCGCCATCCGTAGACTCTGGACGGCTGGGGCCCTGGATGCCCGGATTTCGGCCTTGTCTACCGAGAAGTGACGCACATGCAGTGTGCCTCCGGAGGCTGTGGAGCAGCAGAGGGCAAAATCTTGAAAATGGGGGCTTCAGTTGACTTTGCCTGTGCTCTCCTTTGGCTGAGTGACATCGTGTGTTTCCTAGCAGGTGAAGACATTCGTGGAGAGAGGCGGTGTCCAAGCATCCAGGCAAAGTGTGTGCTGAGATGATGAGTTGCTGGAGACCAGGGTGGACACTTCAGACCCAGAATAGGACTCTGGCAGGTATGTGTCAATGTTTTCTGCCCATGGCACTCAGCCGGTTATTTGCATAGAATGTTATCAGCGGAATTAGTCGTCTCCGGACAGGCTACCACTTGTCAGGGAGCTTCACCTGGCCAGGTCCCACGGTGATGTCAAGCTTCACCTGGCCAGGTCCGCCCATGATGTAGCTCCCCAATCAATCACTACTCTCTAGACCTTCCAGATAGACTACCAGAACTTCTCTCCCCATGGGCAAGCCGTAGAGCCAGAGGCCTTCCCCCTTTGCTCTTTGGTCTCTAGGTCCTCTGTCAGGCACTCCAAGGTGTGAAGTGACAAGGGGGAGAAGGAAGAGATTTCAGAGAACGAAGACAAGCAGAGAGAGACAGAGAGAGGCAAGAGATGCTGAGTGGGGATGCCTTGCCTACTGATATCCTCAGGAAAGTGGGAAAGAGGTACCTGGCGTGCTCTGCCAATGCCCTGAAGCAGTCCGCACCAGGGGCTCCCTTGTGGGTGCGTAGCCTTTCCCGGGGTGTGCTCAAATCCTGTGGCCACTAGGTGTCATAGGTCACAATGGAGGGCCCTGTGTCATCTGCCTGGCGGGCCGGATCTCTGCCATTGGCTCAGTCTTGTCACCAGGCCCATGACAAGCTCCGCCCACTCTTGCGGTGGGGGGACTGTCTCTATGGTGATGGCAAAGAAGCCTGAGCCCCGCCCACCTGGCCTTCACGTCACCTACCTGGCCCTCTGACCCTCACTCAGACCTCTGTGTTGATCAAAATCAATGTCCGCCAGTGCCCAGGTGTCAGCATCTGGGATAAAGGATTCGGGACCTTGCCTGGGGCAGAAGGCAGCCTAGGTCAGCAGGTAGCTGGAAGTCTAGTGACTTGTGACACTGCTGCCAGTGACAAATGGTGACTCCCACACTCACATATCCCCTGGTGGCAGAATGATAGTGATGGGTGGAGAAACATCGCTCCGGAGCACACGTTCAATGGGGCACCAGCCAAAGCAAAGGCCAGGGCCAGTAGTGGACGTGGTGGAGCTGAATGGCGAGCCAGTGAAGGGCCCAAGGATCCCTCCTGTATGTGGCGAACGGGTCATCCGTGTCCCCACGTCCATAAAGCATTGGACTGCTGGGGCCCAGGCTGCCAGGATTTCGGCCTTGCCTTCGGAGCCCGGCCACATAGGCAGCCTTGCACCAGAGGCGGGGACGTGTAGACAGCAAAACTTTGGAAACTCTCCGTGTTTCCTCGCTTTCCCTGGCATCGGCCTTTTTGAGCGGCTTGCTTTTTTTCCTGGTAGGATAGGGCCCTGACGGAGAAAGGCAGGATTACGTGTGCAGGAAAGGTGTGTGTTGAGAGGGTGACGACGTTGAGACCATGTTGGGATCTTTAGTCCCAGGAAAGGCCCCTGGCGGGTGTGGGTGAATGTTCTCTACCCATCCCCCTTGGCGGGGGGGGAGCTTTTCACCATACAAAGCAGCAGCGCAATCATTCGTCGCCGGAGAGGTTGCATCTGCCCACAAGCTCCACCTGGCCAGGGTCCGCCCCTACTGTATTGCGCGTGTCAGTCAACAGAAGCTAAGACCTTCCAGAGAGACTACCTGCTATTCTCTACCCACGCGGAAGCAGTACAGCCGGAAGCCTCCCCCGTTCCATGTCTAGGCCCTCTCTCAGGCCCCTCATACTTGTGATGTGTCTCAGGGGTAGAATGAAGAGATTCCTCTGAGTGAACAGATACAGAGAGGCCACAGATGCTGAGGAAGGGCGCCTTGCCTAGTGATATCCTAGCGTAAGTGGAAAAGAGGTACCTGCCTGCTGTCCCAGTGTGTCGAACGTGTTCACATCAGGGGTTGCCTACCGTGAAGTTATTCCCTGGGTGCCCTGGATTTTGTGGCCAAAGACGCAAGGGGCCGTTGTGTGTCCATGGGTAAAATGGAGGGCTCTGCGGAACTGGCCGGTTAGGCCGGACCTCTCCTATTGGCTCAGTGTTTGTGACTCGTCCCCGTCAGAAGTTCCACCCAGCCTTCCGGTGGGTGTCACCATGGCGATTGGGAAAGAAGGCTTAGGCCCCACACACAGCCTTCACCTGGCCTACCTGGCCTCTTTCCCCTCATCTAGACCGCTGTGTGGATGAAAGAAAGGATGTCGGCCAGTGAGCACGTGTCCTGATTTCCTTGGAAGGATTAGGCTCCTTGCCTGGGCAGAAGACACCAAGGTCAGCCTGAGCCTAGACGCCTAGTGACCTGTGACACTGCAGCCAGTGATAGATGTTGATGTCCACGCTGAGATATCGGCAGGTGGCGGATTCAGTGTGGAGGGAAGAGAAGTGGAAGTAGAGATGACACACTCACGAGGGCACGGGCCAAAGGTCAGGGAAAATAGCTGAGGTCGTGGAGCTCTAGCGGAGCCAGTCTAGGGCCCAGGCCTCCCTGCTGTACGAGGCAAAGAGGTGATCCATATGCCGCCATCCGTAGACTCTGGACGGCTGGGGCCCTGGATGCCCGGATTTCGGCCTTGTCTACCGAGAAGTGACGCACATGCAGTGTGCCTCCGGAGGCTGTGGAGCAGCAGAGGGCAAAATCTTGAAAATGGGGGCTTCAGTTGACTTTGCCTGTGCTCTCCTTTGGCTGAGTGACATCGTGTGTTTCCTAGCAGGTGAAGACATTCGTGGAGAGAGGCGGTGTCCATGCGTCCAGGCAAAGTGTGTGCTGAGATGATGAGTTGCTGGAGACCAGGGTGGACACTTGAGACCCAGAATAGGACTCTGGCAGGTATGTGTCAATGTTTTCTGCCCATGGCACTCAGCCGGTTATTTGCATAGAATGTTATCAGCGGAATTAGTCGTCTCCGGAGAGGCTGCCACTTGTCAGGGAGCTTCACCTGGCGAGGTCCCACGGTGATGTCAAGCTTCACCTGGCCAGGTCCGCCCGTGATGTAGCTCCCCAATCAATCACTACTCTCTAGACCTTCCAGATAGACTACCAGAACTTCTCTCCCCATGGGCAAGCCGTAGAGCCAGAGGCCTTCCCCCTTTGCTCTTTGGTCTCTAGGTCCTCTGTCAGGCACTCCAAGGTGTGAAGTGACAAGGGGGAGAAGGAAGAGATTTCAGAGAACGAAGACAAGCAGAGAGAGACAGAGAGAGGCAAGAGATGCTGAGTGGGGATGCCTTGCCTACTGATATCCTCAGGAAAGTGGCAAAGAGGTAACTGGCGTGCTCTGCCAATGCCCTGAAGCAGTCCGCACCAGGGGCTCCCTTGTGCGTGCGTAGCCTTTCCCGGGGTGTGCTCAAATCCTGTGGCCACTAGGTGTCATAGGTCACAATGGAGGGCCCTGTGTCATCTGCCTGGCGGGCCGGATCTCTGCCATTGGCTCAGTCTTGTCACCAGGCCCATGACAAGCTCCGCCCACTCTTGCGGTGGGGGGACTGTCTCTATGGTGATGGCAAAGAAGCCTGAGCCCCGCCCACCTGGCCTTCCCTTCACCTACCTGGCCCTCTGACCCTCACTCAGACCTCTGTGTTGATAAAAATCAATGTCCGCCAGTGCCCAGGTGTCAGCATCTGGGATAAAGGATTCGGGACCTTGCCTGGGGCAGAAGGCAGCCTAGGTCAGCGGGTAGCTGGAAGTCTAGTGACTTGTGACACTGCTGCCAGTGACAAATGGTGACTCCCACACTCACATATCCCCTGGTGGCAGAATGATAGTGATGGGTGGAGAAACATCGCTCCGGAGCACACGTTCAATGGGGCACCAGCCAAAGCAAAGGCCAGGGCCAGTAGTGGACGTGGTGGAGCTGAATGGCGAGCCAGTGAAGGGCCCAAGGATTCCTCCTGTATGTGGCGAACGGGTCATCCGTGTCCCCACGTCCATAAAGCATTGGACTGCTGGGGCCCAGGCTGCCAGGATTTCGGCCTTGCCTTCGGAGCCCGGCCACATAGGCAGCCTTGCAGCGGAGGCGGGAACGTGTAGACAGCAAAACTTTGGAAACTCTCCGTGTTTCCTCGCTTTCCCTGGCATCGGCCTTTTTGAGCGGCTTGCTTTTTTTCCTGGTAGGATAGGGCCCTGACGGAGAAAGGCAGGATTACGTGTGCAGGAAAGGTGTGTGTTGAGAGGGTGACGACGTTGAGACCATGTTGGGATCTTTAGTCCCAGGAAAGGCCCCTGGCGGGTGTGGGTCAATGTTCTCTACCCATCCCCCTTGGCGGGGGGAGCTTTTCACCATACAAAGCAGCAGCGCAATCATTCGTCGCCGGAGAGGTTGCATCTGCCCACAAGCTCCACCTGGCCAGGGTCCGCCCCTACTGTATTGTGCGTGTCAGTCAACAGAAGCTAAGACCTTCCAGAGAGACTACCTGCTATTCTCTACCCACGCAGATGCAGTACAGCCAGCCGGAAGCCTCTTCCGTTCCATGTCTAGGCTCTCTCTCAGGCCCCTCATACTTGTGATGTGTCTCAGGGGTAGAATGAAGAGATTCCTCTGAGTGAACACATACAGAGAGGCCACAGATGCTGAGGAAGGGCGCCTTGCCTAGTGATATCCTAGCGTAAGTGGAAAAGAGGTACCTGCCTGCTGTCCCAGTGTGTCGAACGTGTTCACATCAGGGGTTGCCTACCGTGAAGTTATTCCCTGGGTGCCCTGGATTTTGTGGCCAAAGACGCAAGGGGCCGTTGTGTGTCCATGGGTAAAATGGAGGGCTCTGCGGAACTGGCCGGTTAGGCCGGACCTCTCCTATTGGCTCAGTGTTTGTGACTCGTCCCCGTCAGAAGTTCCGCCCAGCCTTCCGGTGGGTGTCACCATGGCGATTGGGAAAGAAGGCTTAGGCCCCACACACAGCCTTCACCTGGCCTACCTGGCCTCTTTCCCCTCATCTAGACCGCTGTGTGGATGAAAGAAAGGATGTCGGCCAGTGAGCACGTGTCCTGATTTCCTTGGAAGGATTAGGCTCCTTGCCTGGGCAGAAGACACCAAGGTCAGCCTGAGCCTAGACGCCTAGTGACCTGTGACACTGCAGCCAGTGATAGATGTTGATGTCCACGCTGAGGTATCCGCAGGTGGCGGATTCAGTGTGGAGGGAAGAGAAGTGGAAGTAGAGATGACACACTCACGAGGGCACGGGCCAAAGGTCAGGGAAAATAGCTGAGGTCGTGGAGCTCTAGCGGAGCCAGTCTAGGGCCCAGGCCTCCCTGCTGTACGAGGCAAAGAGGTGATCCATATGCCGCCATCCGTAGACTCTGGACGGCTGGGGCCCTGGATGCCCGGATTTCGGCCTTGTCTACCGAGAAGTGACGCACATGCAGTGTGCCTCCGGAGGCTGTGGAGCAGCAGAGGGCAAAATCTTGAAAATGGGGGCTTCAGTTGACTTTGCCTGTGCTCTCCTTTGGCTGAGTGACATCGTGTGTTTCCTAGCAGGTGAAGACATTCGTGGAGAGAGGCGGTGTCCAAGCATCCAGGCAAAGTGTGTGCTGAGATGATGAGTTGCTGGAGACCAGGGTGGACACTTGAGACCCAGAATAGGACTCTGGCAGGTATGTGTCAATGTTTTCTGCCCATGGCACTCAGCCGGTTATTTGCATAGAATGTTATCAGCGGAATTAGTCGTCTCCGGAGAGGCTGCCACTTGTCAGGGAGCTTCACCTGGCCAGGTCCCACGGTGATGTCAAGCTTCACCTGGCCAGGTCCGCCCATGATGTAGCTCCCCAATCAATCACTACTCTCTAGACCTTCCAGATAGACTACCAGAACTTCTCTCCCCATGGGCAAGCCGTAGAGCCAGAGGCCTTCCACCTTTGCTCTTTGGTCTCTAGGTCCTCTGTCAGGCACTCCAAGGTGTGAAGTGACAAGGGGGAGAAGGAAGAGATTTCAGAGAACGAAGACAAGCAGAGAGAGACAGAGAGAGGCAAGAGATGCTGAGTGGGGATGCCTTGCCTACTGATATCCTCAGGAAAGTGGGAAAGAGGTACCTGGCGTGCTCTGCCAATGCCCTGAAGCAGTCCGCACCAGGGGCTCCCTTGTGGGTGCGTAGCCTTTCCCGGGTTGTGCTCAAATCCTGTGGCCACTAGGTGTCATAGGTCACAATGGAGGGCCCTGTGTCATCTGCCTGGCGGGCCGGATCTCTGCCATTGGCTCAGTCTTGTCACCAGGCCCATGACAAGCTCCGCCCACTCTTGC
>NW_026975232.1:100000-110000 GCF_030014295.1 Loxodonta africana | reverse complement strand
GCGGTCCCAGACCGGGGACGGCGTGTGCGCGGGCCGGCCGGGCGGGGCGGGGTCGATCGACGTCGGCGAGGGAGGCGCTGCGGGGGCGGCCCCCGGCACGCCCATCCCCCCGGCCCAGGGGCACATCGCCGGGAAAGCTCCCGGGTGAGGAGGTGGGCCCGCACACCCGCGCACCGCTGGCGGCACGGGACGGGTGCGGGCGGGAGGCGGCACACAACGGCGCGGGGGCCGTCCGCCGGACGGACCCCCGGCCCCACCGCACCAGGCGCGCGACGGGAGGGCCGCACACTCACACGCACACACGGACGCGCGCGACCCCGGCGCCAGACGGCTGGCCCGGCGAAGGCCCTCCCCCGACTCGCAGGGGGGAGGCGCGGGCCGCGGCAGGCGAAGGGCGGCGCGCGGCCCCACCGCGGGGCCGGCGGACCTCTCCCTCCACACCGGGCGGGAAGGAGAGGGGGCTCTGCCTGCGAGCCACGGTCGGTGGCTTGCGCGCAAGGCGAGGGGCAGCGGCTGGGGGATCCGGCACCCCCAAGGCACCCTCGGAGATGACTAGAGAAGACTTTCTTCACCGAAGACGGGCCGTCCCCACCCATCGCCCCCCACGTTGGGCCCCCGCCAGGCGCCCGAGGGCGCCCCGGGGATGGGCGGGGGGGGCCTGCGGTATTGGTAAGCACCAGCGGGGGGGTTAAGGCACAGTGGGCCTCTGCGGCCGGGAACGGAGCCTGCCGCCTCGTGCTCACGGCGGCTCTGCCTCACCCGGGGACGGCGCGTGCTCCCGGCTCCGTGCTGCGTCCACCCTCCACTCGGGCGAGGAGGGAACGGGTGGGGCACCGCAGCGGCGACCGAGGGCCTCGGAAAGTCACGCCTTTTGAGTCGTCCGTTTTTTTTTTTTTCCGTTTCTCTTTTAAAGCTTCTCCGCCTCATCCCGCCTCACCGGAGCCAGGCTCCGGCGAGCGCGCGGGGCCTCGCGGGTACGCGCCGCGCACACCCGAGGCTTGCCTGGGCACCTAAAAGCCCAACACACCCCCCGGTCTCCCTCTGTAGAGGGGTCCGCGCTCTAGGGCGGCCCGCGGGGGGGAGGAGGTACGACAGAGCCTAACAACGGACCGCCGGGGCCCAGCCGCGGCTACGCAGCCTGGGCCCCCACCTCGCAAGGGCGACTTCCCTCGGCACCGGCGGAAGCAACACGCGGGCCCTCCTCCTTCCGCTCTCGCTTGCCTCACGCGGGTCTCGGCAAGCACCGGGGCGGGCACGCACGCGCGCACCCCTCTCTCACCCCCGCCTTCTCGGGATCAGGCACGGCACCCTCCCGCGAGGCGTGCGTGCTCTAAAGGTCTTACCCCGCTCGACCCCCCTTCTTTTTTTTTTTTTTTCCTCCACATCCTTTCTCTCCCTCCCGGCCGCACTCCTGTTTTTTATTTCTCTCGGCTCGAGGGGCGCACGCCCACACGCGTGAGCGGTGACCGGAAGGGTGGGCTGGGAACGGGGAAACGGCACCGCCACCCGGCCTCAGGCACCTGAGGGACGGCCTGGAGCGTTCCAGGGGCACCGCCAAAGGGCCACTCGAGGCGCACCGGCACCACCTGGGTGGGGCGCGCGGGTGCGCCTGACCAGAGAGCCCCCCCGCCGCGGGGGGCGGGGGAGGGCCCGACGCGAGGCAGAACACCAGGGCCACGAGCAGAGGCTGTCCTGCTCGGTCTCAGGACCCCGCCACCGCCGACGCTGGCCGCGAGGCCGCGAACGAGGGCAGATGAGCGAGGTCGGGCCGGATTCCGTGCCCCTGCCCCTCTGCGCACCACCGGCGGGCGGGGAGGAGGAGCGAGGGGCCCGCGCGCTGAGCGAGAAGAGCGGTCCCATTCGCCACGAATGTCCGTCCCTCGTCTTGGCGCGGCTCGGACCCGGCCCGGGAGAGCACGACAACACCACATCGATCGGGTCAGCCCAGGCACAAGCGAGGAGGAGAAGACCCCCCCGCCAGGGCTGCCAGGAGGCGGGCGAAGACAGCCCCGGAGAGGACCCGCTTTCTGCCTCGCCCGCCCCGGCTGCGGAAAGGTGGCCGCGAGGACCCCTGCACACGGAGAACGCCTGACACGCGAGGCACGTGGGCCTGGGGGAGGGGGGGAGCGGGGCACACTCTGGCGAGCACCGCGGCCACCGCGGGTGCCTGCGACAAGGGGCACGCGGGTCAGAGGGCCCGCGGCGCCCGTGCCACGCCGCCCTCGGGCACTGGAGACCGGGGGGAGGCACCGCGGCTGGACATCTGGACGCGCGAGAGCCGGCGCACGGGCCCCAGGCGGGCGGCTCAAGCGGGGAGGAGCGGGGGAGGGCGTGGGCCGTCGGTGGACCGGCGTCTACGGACCCGTCCAGGTTTCCCATCTGCTCAGCGGGAGTCACCCAGCGAGGAGAGCGTGTCAGCACCAATCTGGTGGCCCAAATCGCCCGTTTTGGGCGAGAGAAAAGCCACGCCCCGCGGCGGGAGGGGCCCGCTCCCCACGGCGAGCCCCCGGAACTGCGGCCCGGCCATCGGTCCGTAGCGCGACCCCATGGCCCCCAGCGCCCCGCCCCCCCCCCCCGGAGCTCCCGGGATCCTCTGGTCGACCCGCGGGACGGGGTGACGGAGCTGGCCGGGGCCGCGCGGGCGCCCAGAGCCAGCCGCCTGCGCTGCGGCCAACGCGGGCCGGTCGGGGAACCCTCGGAGGGGGGACTTGGAAAAAATTCTCGGGCGGCGGGGCCCCTCCGAAGGTCCGGGCCCCGCGCGGGTCCGTGGCCGGGCCGGGGCGGGCCGGGGGCGGCAACCTCGGCCCGGGGACCCCCGGAGCGGGACTTTGAAAAAATTCTCCGACGGTCCGGACCCCACGCGGGACCGCGCCCGGGCCCGGGGCGCCCTCCGCGGGCCACCCCGGACCTACGCCGGAGGCCCCGGTGACGACCGGGCCGCGCGAAGGAAGGCGCGCGAACGGCCGGGGCGTGCCTTGTCCCGTTCTTCTGCCTGCGCCGTCTCGGTGCGGCCCGGTTCGGTCCAGCGCCGTCTAAAACACGGCACCCGGGAGCGCGGCGGCGGCGGCGGCGGCGGCGGCGGCGGCGACGGCCACCGCCTCGGCCACATGAAGCTGCGGGCCCAATTCCGGAACGTGGCTCTGGCGCCGGCGCCCCACCGTGGCCGGGACGATCCCGCCGACGCCGCCGGCGTCCCGAGACGTCGCCTCGGCCAGCGCGGCCACAGCGCCTCCCATGTCGCCGGCGCCGGAGCTCCGGAGGAAAACGATGTCAAAGCGGCCGCCAGGTGGCGGCCGACAACCGGCGCGGGCGACAGCGGGACGGATCCGGATCGGCGGCCGGCGAGGGCGCGTCGCCGGGCGGCCGGACGCCCGGTCCCGTCCCGGCTCTCCCCCCGCCCCCCTCCCCCGCCTCCCAGCGCCGCCGCCGAACACGTTTCTCGGCGCGGGGCGGCCGGAAGGCGTTGGGGCCGGCCACGGCGCGGGGTCGGTTGGGCCAAGGGGATCCACCCGGCCGGGCCCTTTCCCGCCTCGGCCAGGACGATCCTGCCGACGCCGCCGCCGGCGTCCGGGAACGTCGCCTCGGCCAGCGCGGCCACATCGCCTCCCGCGCGTGTCGCCGGCGCCGGAGCTCCGGGGGAAGACGATATCAAAGCGGCCGCCAGGTGGCGGCCGACAACCGGCGCGGAGTGCAGCGGGACGGATCCGGATCGGCGGCCGGCGAGGGCGCGTCGCCGGGCGGCCGGACGCCCGGCCCCGTCCCGGCTCCCCCCCCGCCCCCCTCCCCCGCCTCCCAGCGCCGCCGCCGAACACGTTTCTCGGCGCGGGGCGGCCGGAAGACGGTGGGGCCGGCCACGGCGCGGGGTCGGTTGGGCCAAGGGGATCCGCCCGGCCGGGCCCTCCTCAGGTTCCGGAGGTGTGAGCAGGCTGTGTGGCTGGCTGCTTCTCCCTGACGGAACAGCAGTGGAACGACGGTACCAGCCCACTGCAGCAGCCGCTCTGGGAATGGTGCCTGAGGGCTCCCCGCGGGGCAGGGCCGGTAAACCCTCTCTGCCCCTGAAAGGTCTCTTCCTGCCGCTGCCCCTCAGTGCGTCGTCTAAGCCCGCCTTCGACGGTCAGGACTCCCCGCTCGTCGCAGACATACTCGTTCGCTTGTGTTTCCGGGTCTTTGTCGTCAAGAGAGCTAGGCGGAAGCGTCAGCCTATTCCACCACCTTGGCCCCATCTCCCAAAGTTCCGATCCAAGGGGGTCCGGCCCAGCCGGGCCATTTCGCCCCTCAGCCAGGAAGATCCCGTCTACCCCGCTGGAGCCCTGGAGCACCATGCCGGCCAGCCGGCGTGTCCCACTCGGGGGGGGCCCTGGGAGGGAGGGAGGGAGGGAGGGAGGGAGGGAGGGAGGGAGGGAGGGAGGGAGGACCCCGGGAGGACCCCGGGAGGACGCCGGGAGCCAGGCCGGGCTCGAGGAGACGGAGCGAAGGCCCCGGGCCGCCGTGGCCAGCGCGCGCCCGCCGGGACCGCTTCCCATCCCGTCGGCGCCGCAGAGCTCCGGAGGGGGACGGTATCGAAGCGGCCGCCGGGTGACAGCCGACGACCGGAGCGAAGGGCGGCGGGGGGGTGGAACCGGGTCCACCTGGGCCCCGGCCGGGGCTCGAGGGTGGCAGAGGGGACAGACTCCCCCGGGCCGCCGGGGAAACCTCTCGGGAGCGTCATGGGGCGCGCGCGCGCGCTCGCCCCCGAAAGGGCCGAACGGGGGGGGGGCGCCCGAGGGGATGAGCGTCCACCGGGGGCGGGAGGGAGAAGAGAGCACGTCCCAAGCGTCGGACGGGCAGGTGTTCTCCGATCCGTATCCTTTGGACGGACGCGACAAACGGGACGGGATGAGACCGCCAGTCCCCGAAGTTTTCCTCCTCGTTCTTTGAGTGCCCGCGTGGCGCAGCAGGCAGACCGGGAGACGTTTTCCGCCGTCGTCCCTGTCGCCGAGCCAACGGTACGCGTGAGGCGGGTTGAACGGGCAAATTGCGTCGGGAGGGAGGGAGGGAGGGAGGGAGGGAGCCGTGCGTTTGCCGGCATCCGCGTCGCAAAAGAAAACCACGGCCGCCACCGAGAGCGTTCTTCCTCATCGCTTTCCATCCTCCCGCGACGCGGGCGGGCAAACGGGGGGCGGGGGGGAGGCCGGGAACGCCTTCCCAGAGCCGGTACGGACCGGCTCTGGGCCCCCCGGTCCGACTGGGGAGACATCTCACCGAGGGAGGCCCTCGAGGCTCTCGGGAGCGAGGCCGGACTTAGTGAGGTCCAGCGGAGGCGCGGCGGGCCAGCCGCGAACGCCCGCCCAGAGGCCCTCGGGCGGCTCGGCCCGAGCGAGTGCTCTCCGGGCTCGCGGGCGGACTCGGGAAGGTGGCGTCTCCGGGGCGGGGGGGGGGGAGGGAGAGGGGTGAGTCGGCGTCTCGAGCATCGAGAGATCTCCGGCGGCTCCCGAATGCGGGCGGGCGGGCGGGCGGGCGGGCGTGTGTGCGTGAGTCGTGGGGGTGGGGGGTGGAGTGCCGGAGGGGGGTTGGGGGGTGGGAGGCCGAGAGCGGGGCGGTGGGGGGGTCGGAGGGTGGGGGCGGTGGGGGACCACGCGCCTCGGGCCCGGGGGTGGGGTGCTGAGGTGGGCGGGGAGTTGGCAAACGTTCCGGGTGGCCTGGTGCGTGTGCGCGCGTGCCTGCGCGCGAGCGTGCGTCCGTTCGCGCGCGCGCGCGTCTGTGCGGGGGCGCGTCTTTGCGGGGGCGTGTGCGCGCGTGTCCGGGCGTGTGTGCCTGCGTGTGCGCGCGTGACTGCGTGCGTGCGCGTGCGCGTCTGCGGGCGTGCCCGTGTGCGTGTCCGCCTGCGTCTGTGGGGGCGCCTGCGCACGTGAGCGCGGGTCTGTGCGTGCGTCTGTGTGTGCGTCTGTGCGTGTCTGTATGGGTTTGAGTGCGCGTCTGCGCGTGAGCGCGTGTCTGAGCGTGTGCGCCTGTGCCTGCGCCCGCGCCTGCGCCCGCGCGCGCCTGTGCCTGCGGGAGCGGGCGCGCGCTCAGGCGGACGGGCAGCCCCCCGTCGTCGCCCTCGGTCCGCCGAACGGGCGCCCCCTTGGCCGGATGGAGAGGCTTTTCTCCGCGCCCACGAGGGGAATCGCAACGGGAACCGTAAGGCCGCACGCCGGCGGCGCTAGCGCCGCCTGCCGACGAGGGCCGCCGCCGCCGATCCCCCCCCCCGGCCCGACCCCCAGCCCCCCAACTCGGCCCGCGGTGAGGGCCGGGGCCGTATTCGGCTGGAGGGGGGGGACGGTAAGGCCGAGGGCAGCGTCGCCGTTCCCGCGTTGCACGCGTCGCCGTGCCGCGAGCGTCTCCCGGGAAGCCAGAGGAGCGAGGTGTGTGAAGCCCGTGCCGCGCGCGCGCGGACCCGACCGGGGTGTTCCGGGACGACCGACCGACCGACCGGCCGACCGGCCGACCGTCGTCGTGGAAAGCTCACGGCGGACTGGACATCTGACGGGCCCCTCCCTGTCCGAGCCGACCTCCCGAGGTACGTAGGAGGGGAAGGGTACGGTAGGCTGGTTCGGCTGGAAGCCATCCCACCCCCGGGAGGCGTCGATCGACGGGGAGGCGGGACCGGGAAGGCACCGGTTTCCAATCGGACGATGGCTGAACCTTGGGCGACGGGTACGCGGACTCCTCCGTCTTCGCCCGAGTTCGCGACTCTCTGCGGGGGGAGCTTTCCGGGAAGCGGGTGACGGGCGCGCGTGCCGTCGTCCCGTGAAGGCGCGCTACTACCAAGAGGCTCCGAACGCGGGCCGTCCTCGGGGGGCGGTTTATTTTTTCTCAGTCGGGGGGGACCCCCGCCACAGGGAGAGAAACACCCGAGTTGGAACGGTGCTCGGGTGGGGAGTAGGGCGTGGCGGTGAAGACTGACGTTCGTCATCGTCGTCGTTTCCGTTTAGATAGAGAACTGACTGCGGCGCCGCTGCCGTCGCGTGCCGTCGAGCGGCTCGGGACTCGGAGCGGCCCTAGGGGAGAGAGTCGAGCCGCCCCACGGGCTTCCCAAGGAGGAGCCGGCGGATCCGAACCGCCGACGATCTCGGTCGGCAGCCGAGCTCCGAGCCGCCGCCGCCGCCGCGCCGCCGGGGCTCCGTCTTTGCACTCGGTCTCCGGTACGCGGCGAGTTGGTTTCGCCCGAGGGGCGGAACGGCTCTCGAAGAGGAAAACCCGGTTTCAGAAAAGGAAGGAGACAGGCAGAGGGAGGGGGAGGGGGAGGGGGTGGGCGGGAGGGGTGGGGGAGGGGAGGGGGATGGGGGCAGGGGAGGCGAGGGGGAGGGGAGGGGGAGGGGTGCGGGAGGGGAGGCGGTGGGGGGAGGGACGGGGAGGGGGAGGGGGGAGGGGAGCGGAGACGAGGGGAGGGGAGGGGGAGGGGGACGGGGGAGGGGGGAGGGACGGGAGGGGGAGGGGGAGGGGAGGGGAGGGGAGGGGGGCGGGGAGGGGGACGGGGAGGGGGAGGGGATTGGAGGGGAGGGGGAGACAGGCATACCTGGACGCCGAGCCAGCCCGGTGACGGCGTTAGGTAGAAGAAGGACGGTAGGCGCCCACGCGCTCACGCCCGTGGCTGCAGATACGGACACGCAGGCGCGTGCACGCGCCCGTGCGCGGGCGTGCGGTACGCACGTGCCTGCCCGTGCGTACCCGCGCGGGTACACGCGCGTAGGCGTGGGCGCGCCCACACGGGCGCGCCCGCGCCGGTACGCGCGCGCCCTCGGGCGCGTCCGTGCCCGTGCGTACGCCTAGGGGTGTGCACGCGCGGGCGCCCGCCTCTACGTACCTGCCCGAGGGCGCGCGCGCGCGCGCCCGCGCCTGCACGCGCCTGCACCTTCGCACGGGCACCTGCGCGCGGACCTGCCCGCGCCCCCGCCTCTGCGTGGGATCGGCGAGAGCCGAAAGCGGTACCGCCGCCGCCGCGTTTTCAAGATCCTTTGGCTCACGCGCCCCCCCACCCCCTTCCGGCCACCTTCGGGGGGAAAGCCCAACTTCACGGACGGGCGGAGCGGATAGCCCTTCAGCTGCGCCTCCCTGAAATAGAACGGGAGGAGTCACGAGAGCCTTAGGAAACGGAGCGAGGCGACGAGAGGGTGCGTCGAAAGGCGGGCGTCGAGAACTCCGGCCACAGGCGTTTTCCTTCTGTAGGGTGTAGAAAGCACCCCGCCGCACGCACCCGGCGTTAGGGAGCTGTCTCGAGGGCCGCGGTTTCTACTCCGCCGACTCCTTTCAGTTGAGACGGGGCGCCTCCGAGCGTGTGTGTGCGCGCGACCCGAAGGCGGTCGTCGAGGGACGACGGCACCCTCGGTCCGCCGAACCCCCGCGCCCTCGGACGGACGGGTGGAGAAGCTCTCCTCGACGTCACGGAGGCGGTCCCGACTGAAACCGGAGGGGCACGTGCCGGCGGCGCTAGGCCCGCCGCCGCCGAGGACCGCTGGCGCCACCCCCCCCACCGCCCACCACGCACCCCCAACCCCACCCCGCCTGCGCCCTTGCCGTGGGCCCCACGCTGGCGATATCCGGATCCAGTCCGACGTGGCCGCCGGCTGCCACCCGCCAGGCGGGGAAGAGGTTTGGAGGCGGCGGAGGCGGTGGGGGCGGCGGGGGGCGGCGGGGGTGTGGGCGGTGGGGGGCGGAGGAGGAGGAGGAGGAGGAGGAGGAGGAGGACGGACGGACGGACGGACGGACGGACGGAAGGACGGGAACGCGCCCGCGCGCGCGTGCGCCCGCACCGCAGGGTGCCCTCCGGAGACACGGACGGGCCCACGGAGCACACGGAAACACGGAGATGGACGCGAGGGGGCGCGCGCGCGCGCGCAGCAGACACAACCCCGGGACGCCCGGGAGACACAGAGGTAGGCGCGGGCAGGCAGAACACGCGGGAACGCGGACGCGCGGCACCCACGGACACGGTCCGCTCGCGCACGCGCACGGGGGCCCGGACGCACGGCGACTCGCACGGACGGCGCGGCCGAAACACGGGAAGGTACGCCTCAGGGGCACACGCCCGTGGATCCCCCCAACAGAAGCCCGCCCGCGGCCAACCCCCGCCGCCCCCCCCCGAAGCGGGACGCCCACCCGCGCGGACGGAGGGAGGGGCGCGACGGGGCGGACGGCCGCGCCGCAGCGCTTCGGAGGACACGGCGCCCCCGCCACACACGCGCGACGCGATAGACGCGTCGCGCGCGAGACGGGGGCACGGGCACGAGGTACGTACGCCCGGCCGCGCGCCCGCGCGGCATCCCGAAGAGGGCGCGCCGCACTCGGACGGACGGGGCCGCGCGCGCGCGCGCGCACCGGAGAGGCCACGCGCGCACCCGCGCGGACACGTACGCGCACGCAGCGGCGGCGGCGGCGGCGGCGCCCTCCGGCGACACGGACGCACGCCCGGGGCACGCGGAAACGCGGAGACGCACGCGCACAGCAGACGCACGCACGGGACGCTCGGGAGACGCGGAGGTAGACGCAGGCAGGCGGAACACGCGGGAACGCGCGTCGCCCCCGCGCACACGATACACGGAGCGGGCGGGCACGCTCCACTAGGCGCGCGCGGCCTGCACTTGACGCTCGGGGACGCGGGCGCGGACGCGGCCCCGTACACGCGGCACCCACGGGCAGGCGGCACGCGGGCTCGGACGCACGCCCGGCGACGCGCGAGGACGGAGAGACGGCGCACCGGAACCGCGGGCGGGAGACGCGAACGAACGGGCGCCTCCCGCGCGGCGCGGGGGGACGCCCACGCGGAAGGCGCGGCACGGCCACACGCCCGCGGCGCCCCCGCGCGCCCGCCGTCCCCCCAAAGTGGGACGCGCTCGAGACGGCGCACGCGCACGGACGGTGACCGCGACGCACCCGCGTCCGCCCGCCCGCCCGCACGCACGCACGCACGCACGCACGCGACCCCGGAGGACGCGTCGCACGCGAGACACGGGGGCGCGCGCCCGAACTACGTAGGGTCGAC
>NW_026975232.1:77500-87500 GCF_030014295.1 Loxodonta africana | reverse complement strand
CAGGGCAGGGCGGCGGCGGCGGGGGAGACGCGGGCAGCGGGAAGGCGGCGGTGGCGGCGGCGGCGCGGAGGGGGATCGGACCCCCCCGCGGTCGCCGCCGCTCCCTGTCTCCTCCAGCCCACCGCCCACCCAGCGGGCAACCCTCACGCGCACGACGGCCACACGCCGCCCACCCGCCCGGCGCACACAGGGCCCGGGCCCGGGTCCGAGGGCGCGTCGCCAGGGGACACCACCGGCCGGGGAGGCCCGGTGGCGACGCCCAACGCGGCGAGGCCGGTTCGCGGTCCCAGACCGGGGACGGCGTGTGCGCGGGCCGGCCGGGCGGGGCGGGGTCGATCGACGTCGGCGAGGGAGGCGCTGCGGGGGCGGCCCCCGGCACGCCCATCCCCCCGGCCCAGGGGCACATCGCCGGGAAAGCTCCCGGGTGAGGAGGTGGGCCCGCACACCCGCGCACCGCTGGCGGCACGGGACGGGTGCGGGCGGGAGGCGGCACACAACGGCGCGGGGGCCGTCCGCCGGACGGACCCCCGGCCCCACCGCACCAGGCGCGCGACGGGAGGGCCGCACACTCACACGCACACACGGACGCGCGCGACCCCGGCGCCAGACGGCTGGCCCGGCGAAGGCCCTCCCCCGACTCGCAGGGGGGAGGCGCGGGCCGCGGCAGGCGAAGGGCGGCGCGCGGCCCCACCGCGGGGCCGGCGGACCTCTCCCTCCACACCGGGCGGGAAGGAGAGGGGGCTCTGCCTGCGAGCCACGGTCGGTGGCTTGCGCGCAAGGCGAGGGGCAGCGGCTGGGGGATCCGGCACCCCCAAGGCACCCTCGGAGATGACTAGAGAAGACTTTCTTCACCGAAGACGGGCCGTCCCCACCCATCGCCCCCCACGTTGGGCCCCCGCCAGGCGCCCGAGGGCGCCCCGGGGATGGGCGGGGGGGGCCTGCGGTATTGGTAAGCACCAGCGGGGGGGTTAAGGCACAGTGGGCCTCTGCGGCCGGGAACGGAGCCTGCCGCCTCGTGCTCACGGCGGCTCTGCCTCACCCGGGGACGGCGCGTGCTCCCGGCTCCGTGCTGCGTCCACCCTCCACTCGGGCGAGGAGGGAACGGGTGGGGCACCGCAGCGGCGACCGAGGGCCTCGGAAAGTCACGCCTTTTGAGTCGTCCGTTTTTTTTTTTTTCCGTTTCTCTTTTAAAGCTTCTCCGCCTCATCCCGCCTCACCGGAGCCAGGCTCCGGCGAGCGCGCGGGGCCTCGCGGGTACGCGCCGCGCACACCCGAGGCTTGCCTGGGCACCTAAAAGCCCAACACACCCCCCGGTCTCCCTCTGTAGAGGGGTCCGCGCTCTAGGGCGGCCCGCGGGGGGGAGGAGGTACGACAGAGCCTAACAACGGACCGCCGGGGCCCAGCCGCGGCTACGCAGCCTGGGCCCCCACCTCGCAAGGGCGACTTCCCTCGGCACCGGCGGAAGCAACACGCGGGCCCTCCTCCTTCCGCTCTCGCTTGCCTCACGCGGGTCTCGGCAAGCACCGGGGCGGGCACGCACGCGCGCACCCCTCTCTCACCCCCGCCTTCTCGGGATCAGGCACGGCACCCTCCCGCGAGGCGTGCGTGCTCTAAAGGTCTTACCCCGCTCGACCCCCCTTCTTTTTTTTTTTTTTTCCTCCACATCCTTTCTCTCCCTCTCGGCCGCACTCCTGTTTTTTATTTCTCTCGGCTCGAGGGGCGCACGCCCACACGCGTGAGCGGTGACCGGAAGGGTGGGCTGGGAACGGGGAAACGGCACCGCCACCCGGCCTCAGGCACCTGAGGGACGGCCTGGAGCGTTCCAGGGGCACCGCCAAAGGGCCACTCGAGGCGCACCGGCACCACCTGGGTGGGGCGCGCGGGTGCGCCTGACCAGAGAGCCCCCCCGCCGCGGGGGGCGGGGGAGGGCCCGACGCGAGGCAGAACACCAGGGCCACGAGCAGAGGCTGTCCTGCTCGGTCTCAGGACCCCGCCACCGCCGACGCTGGCCGCGAGGCCGCGAACGAGGGCAGATGAGCGAGGTCGGGCCGGATTCCGTGCCCCTGCCCCTCTGCGCACCACCGGCGGGCGGGGAGGAGGAGCGAGGGGCCCGCGCGCTGAGCGAGAAGAGCGGTCCCATTCGCCACGAATGTCCGTCCCTCGTCTTGGCGCGGCTCGGACCCGGCCCGGGAGAGCACGACAACACCACATCGATCGGGTCAGCCCAGGCACAAGCGAGGAGGAGAAGACCCCCCCGCCAGGGCTGCCAGGAGGCGGGCGAAGACAGCCCCGGAGAGGACCCGCTTTCTGCCTCGCCCGCCCCGGCTGCGGAAAGGTGGCCGCGAGGACCCCTGCACACGGAGAACGCCTGACACGCGAGGCACGTGGGCCTGGGGGAGGGGGGGAGCGGGGCACACTCTGGCGAGCACCGCGGCCACCGCGGGTGCCTGCGACAAGGGGCACGCGGGTCAGAGGGCCCGCGGCGCCCGTGCCACGCCGCCCTCGGGCACTGGAGACCGGGGGGAGGCACCGCGGCTGGACATCTGGACGCGCGAGAGCCGGCGCACGGGCCCCAGGCGGGCGGCTCAAGCGGGGAGGAGCGGGGGAGGGCGTGGGCCGTCGGTGGACCGGCGTCTACGGACCCGTCCAGGTTTCCCATCTGCTCAGCGGGAGTCACCCAGCGAGGAGAGCGTGTCAGCACCAATCTGGTGGCCCAAATCGCCCGTTTTGGGCGAGAGAAAAGCCACGCCCCGCGGCGGGAGGGGCCCGCTCCCCACGGCGAGCCCCCGGAACTGCGGCCCGGCCATCGGTCCGTAGCGCGACCCCATGGCCCCCAGCGCCCCGCCCCCCCCCCCGGAGCTCCCGGGATCCTCTGGTCGACCCGCGGGACGGGGTGACGGAGCTGGCCGGGGCCGCGCGGGCGCCCAGAGCCAGCCGCCTGCGCTGCGGCCAACGCGGGCCGGTCGGGGAACCCTCGGAGGGGGGACTTGGAAAAAATTCTCGGGCGGCGGGGCCCCTCCGAAGGTCCGGGCCCCGCGCGGGTCCGTGGCCGGGCCGGGGCGGGCCGGGGGCGGCAACCTCGGCCCGGGGACCCCCGGAGCGGGACTTTGAAAAAATTCTCCGACGGTCCGGACCCCACGCGGGACCGCGCCCGGGCCCGGGGCGCCCTCCGCGGGCCACCCCGGACCTACGCCGGAGGCCCCGGTGACGACCGGGCCGCGCGAAGGAAGGCGCGCGAACGGCCGGGGCGTGCCTTGTCCCGTTCTTCTGCCTGCGCCGTCTCGGTGCGGCCCGGTTCGGTCCAGCGCCGTCTAAAACACGGCACCCGGGAGCGCGGCGGCGGCGGCGGCGGCGGCGGCGGCGGCGACGGCCACCGCCTCGGCCACATGAAGCTGCGGGCCCAATTCCGGAACGTGGCTCTGGCGCCGGCGCCCCACCGTGGCCGGGACGATCCCGCCGACGCCGCCGGCGTCCCGAGACGTCGCCTCGGCCAGCGCGGCCACAGCGCCTCCCATGTCGCCGGCGCCGGAGCTCCGGAGGAAAACGATGTCAAAGCGGCCGCCAGGTGGCGGCCGACAACCGGCGCGGGCGACAGCGGGACGGATCCGGATCGGCGGCCGGCGAGGGCGCGTCGCCGGGCGGCCGGACGCCCGGTCCCGTCCCGGCTCTCCCCCCGCCCCCCTCCCCCGCCTCCCAGCGCCGCCGCCGAACACGTTTCTCGGCGCGGGGCGGCCGGAAGGCGTTGGGGCCGGCCACGGCGCGGGGTCGGTTGGGCCAAGGGGATCCACCCGGCCGGGCCCTTTCCCGCCTCGGCCAGGACGATCCTGCCGACGCCGCCGCCGGCGTCCGGGAACGTCGCCTCGGCCAGCGCGGCCACATCGCCTCCCGCGCGTGTCGCCGGCGCCGGAGCTCCGGGGGAAGACGATATCAAAGCGGCCGCCAGGTGGCGGCCGACAACCGGCGCGGAGTGCAGCGGGACGGATCCGGATCGGCGGCCGGCGAGGGCGCGTCGCCGGGCGGCCGGACGCCCGGCCCCGTCCCGGCTCCCCCCCCGCCCCCCTCCCCCGCCTCCCAGCGCCGCCGCCGAACACGTTTCTCGGCGCGGGGCGGCCGGAAGACGGTGGGGCCGGCCACGGCGCGGGGTCGGTTGGGCCAAGGGGATCCGCCCGGCCGGGCCCTCCTCAGGTTCCGGAGGTGTGAGCAGGCTGTGTGGCTGGCTGCTTCTCCCTGACGGAACAGCAGTGGAACGACGGTACCAGCCCACTGCAGCAGCCGCTCTGGGAATGGTGCCTGAGGGCTCCCCGCGGGGCAGGGCCGGTAAACCCTCTCTGCCCCTGAAAGGTCTCTTCCTGCCGCTGCCCCTCAGTGCGTCGTCTAAGCCCGCCTTCGACGGTCAGGACTCCCCGCTCGTCGCAGACATACTCGTTCGCTTGTGTTTCCGGGTCTTTGTCGTCAAGAGAGCTAGGCGGAAGCGTCAGCCTATTCCACCACCTTGGCCCCATCTCCCAAAGTTCCGATCCAAGGGGGTCCGGCCCAGCCGGGCCATTTCGCCCCTCAGCCAGGAAGATCCCGTCTACCCCGCTGGAGCCCTGGAGCACCATGCCGGCCAGCCGGCGTGTCCCACTCGGGGGGGGCCCTGGGAGGGAGGGAGGGAGGGAGGGAGGGAGGGAGGGAGGGAGGGAGGGAGGGAGGACCCCGGGAGGACCCCGGGAGGACGCCGGGAGCCAGGCCGGGCTCGAGGAGACGGAGCGAAGGCCCCGGGCCGCCGTGGCCAGCGCGCGCCCGCCGGGACCGCTTCCCATCCCGTCGGCGCCGCAGAGCTCCGGAGGGGGACGGTATCGAAGCGGCCGCCGGGTGACAGCCGACGACCGGAGCGAAGGGCGGCGGGGGGGTGGAACCGGGTCCACCTGGGCCCCGGCCGGGGCTCGAGGGTGGCAGAGGGGACAGACTCCCCCGGGCCGCCGGGGAAACCTCTCGGGAGCGTCATGGGGCGCGCGCGCGCGCTCGCCCCCGAAAGGGCCGAACGGGGGGGGGGCGCCCGAGGGGATGAGCGTCCACCGGGGGCGGGAGGGAGAAGAGAGCACGTCCCAAGCGTCGGACGGGCAGGTGTTCTCCGATCCGTATCCTTTGGACGGACGCGACAAACGGGACGGGATGAGACCGCCAGTCCCCGAAGTTTTCCTCCTCGTTCTTTGAGTGCCCGCGTGGCGCAGCAGGCAGACCGGGAGACGTTTTCCGCCGTCGTCCCTGTCGCCGAGCCAACGGTACGCGTGAGGCGGGTTGAACGGGCAAATTGCGTCGGGAGGGAGGGAGGGAGGGAGGGAGGGAGCCGTGCGTTTGCCGGCATCCGCGTCGCAAAAGAAAACCACGGCCGCCACCGAGAGCGTTCTTCCTCATCGCTTTCCATCCTCCCGCGACGCGGGCGGGCAAACGGGGGGCGGGGGGGAGGCCGGGAACGCCTTCCCAGAGCCGGTACGGACCGGCTCTGGGCCCCCCGGTCCGACTGGGGAGACATCTCACCGAGGGAGGCCCTCGAGGCTCTCGGGAGCGAGGCCGGACTTAGTGAGGTCCAGCGGAGGCGCGGCGGGCCAGCCGCGAACGCCCGCCCAGAGGCCCTCGGGCGGCTCGGCCCGAGCGAGTGCTCTCCGGGCTCGCGGGCGGACTCGGGAAGGTGGCGTCTCCGGGGCGGGGGGGGGGGAGGGAGAGGGGTGAGTCGGCGTCTCGAGCATCGAGAGATCTCCGGCGGCTCCCGAATGCGGGCGGGCGGGCGGGCGGGCGGGCGTGTGTGCGTGAGTCGTGGGGGTGGGGGGTGGAGTGCCGGAGGGGGGTTGGGGGGTGGGAGGCCGAGAGCGGGGCGGTGGGGGGGTCGGAGGGTGGGGGCGGTGGGGGACCACGCGCCTCGGGCCCGGGGGTGGGGTGCTGAGGTGGGCGGGGAGTTGGCAAACGTTCCGGGTGGCCTGGTGCGTGTGCGCGCGTGCCTGCGCGCGAGCGTGCGTCCGTTCGCGCGCGCGCGCGTCTGTGCGGGGGCGCGTCTTTGCGGGGGCGTGTGCGCGCGTGTCCGGGCGTGTGTGCCTGCGTGTGCGCGCGTGACTGCGTGCGTGCGCGTGCGCGTCTGCGGGCGTGCCCGTGTGCGTGTCCGCCTGCGTCTGTGGGGGCGCCTGCGCACGTGAGCGCGGGTCTGTGCGTGCGTCTGTGTGTGCGTCTGTGCGTGTCTGTATGGGTTTGAGTGCGCGTCTGCGCGTGAGCGCGTGTCTGAGCGTGTGCGCCTGTGCCTGCGCCCGCGCGCGCCTGTGCCTGCGGGAGCGGGCGCGCGCTCAGGCGGACGGGCAGCCCCCCGTCGTCGCCCTCGGTCCGCCGAACGGGCGCCCCCTTGGCCGGATGGAGAGGCTTTTCTCCGCGCCCACGAGGGGAATCGCAACGGGAACCGTAAGGCCGCACGCCGGCGGCGCTAGCGCCGCCTGCCGACGAGGGCCGCCGCCGCCGATCCCCCCCCCCGGCCCGACCCCCAGCCCCCCAACTCGGCCCGCGGTGAGGGCCGGGGCCGTATTCGGCTGGAGGGGGGGGACGGTAAGGCCGAGGGCAGCGTCGCCGTTCCCGCGTTGCACGCGTCGCCGTGCCGCGAGCGTCTCCCGGGAAGCCAGAGGAGCGAGGTGTGTGAAGCCCGTGCCGCGCGCGCGCGGACCCGACCGGGGTGTTCCGGGACGACCGACCGACCGACCGGCCGACCGGCCGACCGTCGTCGTGGAAAGCTCACGGCGGACTGGACATCTGACGGGCCCCTCCCTGTCCGAGCCGACCTCCCGAGGTACGTAGGAGGGGAAGGGTACGGTAGGCTGGTTCGGCTGGAAGCCATCCCACCCCCGGGAGGCGTCGATCGACGGGGAGGCGGGACCGGGAAGGCACCGGTTTCCAATCGGACGATGGCTGAACCTTGGGCGACGGGTACGCGGACTCCTCCGTCTTCGCCCGAGTTCGCGACTCTCTGCGGGGGGAGCTTTCCGGGAAGCGGGTGACGGGCGCGCGTGCCGTCGTCCCGTGAAGGCGCGCTACTACCAAGAGGCTCCGAACGCGGGCCGTCCTCGGGGGGCGGTTTATTTTTTCTCAGTCGGGGGGGACCCCCGCCACAGGGAGAGAAACACCCGAGTTGGAACGGTGCTCGGGTGGGGAGTAGGGCGTGGCGGTGAAGACTGACGTTCGTCATCGTCGTCGTTTCCGTTTAGATAGAGAACTGACTGCGGCGCCGCTGCCGTCGCGTGCCGTCGAGCGGCTCGGGACTCGGAGCGGCCCTAGGGGAGAGAGTCGAGCCGCCCCACGGGCTTCCCAAGGAGGAGCCGGCGGATCCGAACCGCCGACGATCTCGGTCGGCAGCCGAGCTCCGAGCCGCCGCCGCCGCCGCGCCGCCGGGGCTCCGTCTTTGCACTCGGTCTCCGGTACGCGGCGAGTTGGTTTCGCCCGAGGGGCGGAACGGCTCTCGAAGAGGAAAACCCGGTTTCAGAAAAGGAAGGAGACAGGCAGAGGGAGGGGGAGGGGGAGGGGGTGGGCGGGAGGGGTGGGGGAGGGGAGGGGGATGGGGGCAGGGGAGGCGAGGGGGAGGGGAGGGGGAGGGGTGCGGGAGGGGAGGCGGTGGGGGGAGGGACGGGGAGGGGGAGGGGGGAGGGGAGCGGAGACGAGGGGAGGGGAGGGGGAGGGGGACGGGGGAGGGGGGAGGGACGGGAGGGGGAGGGGGAGGGGAGGGGAGGGGAGGGGGGCGGGGAGGGGGACGGGGAGGGGGAGGGGATTGGAGGGGAGGGGGAGACAGGCATACCTGGACGCCGAGCCAGCCCGGTGACGGCGTTAGGTAGAAGAAGGACGGTAGGCGCCCACGCGCTCACGCCCGTGGCTGCAGATACGGACACGCAGGCGCGTGCACGCGCCCGTGCGCGGGCGTGCGGTACGCACGTGCCTGCCCGTGCGTACCCGCGCGGGTACACGCGCGTAGGCGTGGGCGCGCCCACACGGGCGCGCCCGCGCCGGTACGCGCGCGCCCTCGGGCGCGTCCGTGCCCGTGCGTACGCCTAGGGGTGTGCACGCGCGGGCGCCCGCCTCTACGTACCTGCCCGAGGGCGCGCGCGCGCGCGCCCGCGCCTGCACGCGCCTGCACCTTCGCACGGGCACCTGCGCGCGGACCTGCCCGCGCCCCCGCCTCTGCGTGGGATCGGCGAGAGCCGAAAGCGGTACCGCCGCCGCCGCGTTTTCAAGATCCTTTGGCTCACGCGCCCCCCCACCCCCTTCCGGCCACCTTCGGGGGGAAAGCCCAACTTCACGGACGGGCGGAGCGGATAGCCCTTCAGCTGCGCCTCCCTGAAATAGAACGGGAGGAGTCACGAGAGCCTTAGGAAACGGAGCGAGGCGACGAGAGGGTGCGTCGAAAGGCGGGCGTCGAGAACTCCGGCCACAGGCGTTTTCCTTCTGTAGGGTGTAGAAAGCACCCCGCCGCACGCACCCGGCGTTAGGGAGCTGTCTCGAGGGCCGCGGTTTCTACTCCGCCGACTCCTTTCAGTTGAGACGGGGCGCCTCCGAGCGTGTGTGTGCGCGCGACCCGAAGGCGGTCGTCGAGGGACGACGGCACCCTCGGTCCGCCGAACCCCCGCGCCCTCGGACGGACGGGTGGAGAAGCTCTCCTCGACGTCACGGAGGCGGTCCCGACTGAAACCGGAGGGGCACGTGCCGGCGGCGCTAGGCCCGCCGCCGCCGAGGACCGCTGGCGCCACCCCCCCCACCGCCCACCACGCACCCCCAACCCCACCCCGCCTGCGCCCTTGCCGTGGGCCCCACGCTGGCGATATCCGGATCCAGTCCGACGTGGCCGCCGGCTGCCACCCGCCAGGCGGGGAAGAGGTTTGGAGGCGGCGGAGGCGGTGGGGGCGGCGGGGGGCGGCGGGGGTGTGGGCGGTGGGGGGCGGAGGAGGAGGAGGAGGAGGAGGAGGAGGAGGACGGACGGACGGACGGACGGACGGACGGAAGGACGGGAACGCGCCCGCGCGCGCGTGCGCCCGCACCGCAGGGTGCCCTCCGGAGACACGGACGGGCCCACGGAGCACACGGAAACACGGAGATGGACGCGAGGGGGCGCGCGCGCGCGCGCAGCAGACACAACCCCGGGACGCCCGGGAGACACAGAGGTAGGCGCGGGCAGGCAGAACACGCGGGAACGCGGACGCGCGGCACCCACGGACACGGTCCGCTCGCGCACGCGCACGGGGGCCCGGACGCACGGCGACTCGCACGGACGGCGCGGCCGAAACACGGGAAGGTACGCCTCAGGGGCACACGCCCGTGGATCCCCCCAACAGAAGCCCGCCCGCGGCCAACCCCCGCCGCCCCCCCCCGAAGCGGGACGCCCACCCGCGCGGACGGAGGGAGGGGCGCGACGGGGCGGACGGCCGCGCCGCAGCGCTTCGGAGGACACGGCGCCCCCGCCACACACGCGCGACGCGATAGACGCGTCGCGCGCGAGACGGGGGCACGGGCACGAGGTACGTACGCCCGGCCGCGCGCCCGCGCGGCATCCCGAAGAGGGCGCGCCGCACTCGGACGGACGGGGCCGCGCGCGCGCGCGCGCACCGGAGAGGCCACGCGCGCACCCGCGCGGACACGTACGCGCACGCAGCGGCGGCGGCGGCGGCGGCGCCCTCCGGCGACACGGACGCACGCCCGGGGCACGCGGAAACGCGGAGACGCACGCGCACAGCAGACGCACGCACGGGACGCTCGGGAGACGCGGAGGTAGACGCAGGCAGGCGGAACACGCGGGAACGCGCGTCGCCCCCGCGCACACGATACACGGAGCGGGCGGGCACGCTCCACTAGGCGCGCGCGGCCTGCACTTGACGCTCGGGGACGCGGGCGCGGACGCGGCCCCGTACACGCGGCACCCACGGGCAGGCGGCACGCGGGCTCGGACGCACGCCCGGCGACGCGCGAGGACGGAGAGACGGCGCACCGGAACCGCGGGCGGGAG
>NW_026975232.1:67500-70000 GCF_030014295.1 Loxodonta africana | reverse complement strand
CTCACGGGAGGCCGGCCACGCGATCGTCAACGCCAGGGGGCCCGCGCGGAAGAGAAGAGAGCGCGCGACACGGAGAGGGACGCGTGCCGGAGGGCCGCGGGCAGCACGCGCCGCCCACGCACGCCCGGCCCGCCCGCCCGCCGCCCCGCCCCGGCGCCACGCGGGCCGGGCGGGGGCGGGCGGACGGGGACGGGAAGCGGGGCGGGGAGGGAGGGGCACGAGCCGGCGGCCCGCGGGGTCCTGCAGGGGGCGCCGGCGCGCCCGGTGGCGCCCCGGCGGCGCCCCCGCCGGGCCGGGCCTCGCCGGCGCGGCATGGAGGGGGGGAACGACCCAGGGGGGAGGCGCGCATCGGCGGGCGACACCGCGGCGTCCCGCGGGCCGCCCGCCGGGGCACCCGTGGCCTGGGGCGGAGCCCCGCCCCCCGCACGCGCCCGGCGGAGGCGTCCCGACAAGGCACGGGGGGTGGAAGGGGCCGCCGGGAGGCCGGCGGGCCCCGGACGCGCGGCGGACCGTGGGGAAGAGCGGCTCGGAGGAGACGGAGGCCGGCCGGGACGTCCCCCGCGGCCGCCGCCGGGGGCGGGCGGCGGCCCGACGGGGGCGCCCCGGACGCGGACGCCGCTTCCCCTCCCCGTCGCCCCTCCCCGGCCCCCGCCGCGCGGCGCGGGACCGCCTTCCCCCGGCGAGCACACACCCCCCCCCGTCGCCAGGGTGACCCCGAGGCCGCGTGCGGCGCGAGGGAGGGCCCCCGAGCCACGACCCCGGCGCGAGCTCTCGCCTCGCTTCTCTCTCTTCTCTCTCGCGGGCGCGGCGGCCCCCGGCCCCCCTCCTCCTCCTCCGCCGCCGCGGAGGGAAGGGGGGCGGACGGGGGCACCACCGGGTCTGTCCTTAGGGGGTCGTAGGGAACCCGGCCGCCGCCCGCGCGCCTCCCGCCGCCCAGGCTTGGGCGCGGGCGTGCGGCGGGCCGGCCGGCCAGCCCCTGCGAGGAAGCCCCCAGCCGCGCACCCCCGGGGGAGGGAGGGCCGGCCAGACGCTGGCCGGCGGCAAACCCCGGGGGGGGCGATTGATCGTCAAGCGACGCTCAGACAGGCGTAGCCCCGGGAGGAACCCGGGGCCGCAAGTGCGTTCGAAGTGTCGATGATCAATGTGTCCTGCAATTCACATTAATTCTCGCAGCTAGCTGCGTTCTTCATCGACGCACGAGCCGAGTGATCCACCGCTAAGAGTCGTACGAGTTTGGATTCGCGGGGCCCTCCCCCCCCCCAGCGAGGAGGGAGGGAGGCGACCCCGCCCTGGACACGGCACACATCCCCCGAGGGGCGCCTCCTGCCGGCCAGAAGACACGACGGAACCACGACTCGGGAAAGGTCGGGAGGGATTCGCGGACAAGGGGCCCGTCCACACCCGGCCCCCGGAGGAGCGGGCCTGGACGCCCCCACAGGCGCCCCGGGGGTTCCCACCCCCAACGACACGGGGCGCCCGCGCGCGGGCCCGCGCGGTCCGACCGGCCGCCGGGCTCCCCCTCCCGGCGGCCGCCCGGCCGGCAGCGGGGCGCGGCGCGGAGCCCCCCGGCCTGGGGGCGGAGGCCGGGGGAGAGGCGGGGTGAGGGCCAGGCCCCCCCCCACGGCCGCTCCCCGCGGGCCCGCCGCCACGAACCGCGGCGGACGGGCGACCCCCCGAGGGTCTTTAAACCTCCGCGCCGGGACGCGCTAGGTACCTGGACAGGGTGGCGAGCGAGGGCGGGGCGCGGCCATCGCCCCCGACGCGGATCCCCGGCCGCGGCCGCCCGCGGGGGACGCGCGGGACCGCGGCGCTGCCGGCCCGTGACGCGGGGGATGGACGGTAGGGGCCCACGCGCGCCCCCCCGCGCCGCCGCCACCGGGGACCCGCCGCCCGCAGCGCGCGGCCGCCCACCCCGCCTACGGCTCCCCCCACCTCCCGGCCGCACACGCACACACCGCCCTCCTCTTCCCTTCACCCCCGCGACGACCCACACGGGCGCGCGCTCGGAGGCCGGCCACCGTCCCCCCCCGCACCCGCGCGGCCCAGGCCCCGGGCCGCGGAGGGCCCGGGGCGACGGCGGGACGACGCGGTTTCGCGGGCGGGAAGGGGGAGGCCGGGCGAGGGCCCGAAGGTGCCGGGGGAGGTCAGCGAGGGGCGGGGGCGGACGCCGGGGAGGGGGGCCGGAGGGAAGGGGCGGCCGCGCAGGGGCGGCGGGGCCGGGGCGGTCGGCCGGAGGACGGGCGCGGGGCTACCCCCCCCACGCCCAGGGCGGGCGGCCGGGAAGCGGCGGGCAGCGGGTGACCCCCCGAGCGCCACCCACCGGCGCCCCCCCATCCTCCCGCGGGAGGGGGAGCGCGTAGGGGGGGAAGGGAGGGGGGTTCCCGCGGCACCGCGCGCGTCCCGGGACGCGCCGCGGACGCGTACGCCCGACGGGCGGGGCGGGCGACCGGGGTGGGACACCGGCGCCGGAGACGGGGCACGGCCCCCCGGCTCTCAACTC
>NW_026975232.1:55000-65000 GCF_030014295.1 Loxodonta africana | reverse complement strand
CCGGGAAAGAGGGCCGCGGTGGCGCCCTCCGGGAACGCGGGGAGCGGGCGGGCGGCCGAGGCCGGCCCGGCCGGCCGGGGCCCGGCGGCCCTCGGACGCACGCACCGGACCGGGGAGGAGAGAGGCCGCTCCGGGAGAGCCCCCCCCGCCGGCAGCTCACCGCCGGCGGGCGCGGGGCGGGGGACCACCACCGGGGAACCGGGAAGCGATACGCACTGGCGGGAGGCGCGGCCCCGAGCCAGCAGCCGGAGGGACGCGGCGAGGCCAGGGCAGGGCGGCGGCGGCGGGGGAGACGCGGGCAGCGGGAAGGCGGCGGTGGCGGCGGCGGCGCGGAGGGGGATCGGACCCCCCCGCGGTCGCCGCCGCTCCCTGTCTCCTCCAGCCCACCGCCCACCCAGCGGGCAACCCTCACGCGCACGACGGCCACACGCCGCCCACCCGCCCGGCGCACACAGGGCCCGGGCCCGGGTCCGAGGGCGCGTCGCCAGGGGACACCACCGGCCGGGGAGGCCCGGTGGCGACGCCCAACGCGGCGAGGCCGGTTCGCGGTCCCAGACCGGGGACGGCGTGTGCGCGGGCCGGCCGGGCGGGGCGGGGTCGATCGACGTCGGCGAGGGAGGCGCTGCGGGGGCGGCCCCCGGCACGCCCATCCCCCCGGCCCAGGGGCACATCGCCGGGAAAGCTCCCGGGTGAGGAGGTGGGCCCGCACACCCGCGCACCGCTGGCGGCACGGGACGGGTGCGGGCGGGAGGCGGCACACAACGGCGCGGGGGCCGTCCGCCGGACGGACCCCCGGCCCCACCGCACCAGGCGCGCGACGGGAGGGCCGCACACTCACACGCACACACGGACGCGCGCGACCCCGGCGCCAGACGGCTGGCCCGGCGAAGGCCCTCCCCCGACTCGCAGGGGGGAGGCGCGGGCCGCGGCAGGCGAAGGGCGGCGCGCGGCCCCACCGCGGGGCCGGCGGACCTCTCCCTCCACACCGGGCGGGAAGGAGAGGGGGCTCTGCCTGCGAGCCACGGTCGGTGGCTTGCGCGCAAGGCGAGGGGCAGCGGCTGGGGGATCCGGCACCCCCAAGGCACCCTCGGAGATGACTAGAGAAGACTTTCTTCACCGAAGACGGGCCGTCCCCACCCATCGCCCCCCACGTTGGGCCCCCGCCAGGCGCCCGAGGGCGCCCCGGGGATGGGCGGGGGGGGCCTGCGGTATTGGTAAGCACCAGCGGGGGGGTTAAGGCACAGTGGGCCTCTGCGGCCGGGAACGGAGCCTGCCGCCTCGTGCTCACGGCGGCTCTGCCTCACCCGGGGACGGCGCGTGCTCCCGGCTCCGTGCTGCGTCCACCCTCCACTCGGGCGAGGAGGGAACGGGTGGGGCACCGCAGCGGCGACCGAGGGCCTCGGAAAGTCACGCCTTTTGAGTCGTCCGTTTTTTTTTTTTTCCGTTTCTCTTTTAAAGCTTCTCCGCCTCATCCCGCCTCACCGGAGCCAGGCTCCGGCGAGCGCGCGGGGCCTCGCGGGTACGCGCCGCGCACACCCGAGGCTTGCCTGGGCACCTAAAAGCCCAACACACCCCCCGGTCTCCCTCTGTAGAGGGGTCCGCGCTCTAGGGCGGCCCGCGGGGGGGAGGAGGTACGACAGAGCCTAACAACGGACCGCCGGGGCCCAGCCGCGGCTACGCAGCCTGGGCCCCCACCTCGCAAGGGCGACTTCCCTCGGCACCGGCGGAAGCAACACGCGGGCCCTCCTCCTTCCGCTCTCGCTTGCCTCACGCGGGTCTCGGCAAGCACCGGGGCGGGCACGCACGCGCGCACCCCTCTCTCACCCCCGCCTTCTCGGGATCAGGCACGGCACCCTCCCGCGAGGCGTGCGTGCTCTAAAGGTCTTACCCCGCTCGACCCCCCTTCTTTTTTTTTTTTTTTCCTCCACATCCTTTCTCTCCCTCCCGGCCGCACTCCTGTTTTTTATTTCTCTCGGCTCGAGGGGCGCACGCCCACACGCGTGAGCGGTGACCGGAAGGGTGGGCTGGGAACGGGGAAACGGCACCGCCACCCGGCCTCAGGCACCTGAGGGACGGCCTGGAGCGTTCCAGGGGCACCGCCAAAGGGCCACTCGAGGCGCACCGGCACCACCTGGGTGGGGCGCGCGGGTGCGCCTGACCAGAGAGCCCCCCCGCCGCGGGGGGCGGGGGAGGGCCCGACGCGAGGCAGAACACCAGGGCCACGAGCAGAGGCTGTCCTGCTCGGTCTCAGGACCCCGCCACCGCCGACGCTGGCCGCGAGGCCGCGAACGAGGGCAGATGAGCGAGGTCGGGCCGGATTCCGTGCCCCTGCCCCTCTGCGCACCACCGGCGGGCGGGGAGGAGGAGCGAGGGGCCCGCGCGCTGAGCGAGAAGAGCGGTCCCATTCGCCACGAATGTCCGTCCCTCGTCTTGGCGCGGCTCGGACCCGGCCCGGGAGAGCACGACAACACCACATCGATCGGGTCAGCCCAGGCACAAGCGAGGAGGAGAAGACCCCCCCGCCAGGGCTGCCAGGAGGCGGGCGAAGACAGCCCCGGAGAGGACCCGCTTTCTGCCTCGCCCGCCCCGGCTGCGGAAAGGTGGCCGCGAGGACCCCTGCACACGGAGAACGCCTGACACGCGAGGCACGTGGGCCTGGGGGAGGGGGGGAGCGGGGCACACTCTGGCGAGCACCGCGGCCACCGCGGGTGCCTGCGACAAGGGGCACGCGGGTCAGAGGGCCCGCGGCGCCCGTGCCACGCCGCCCTCGGGCACTGGAGACCGGGGGGAGGCACCGCGGCTGGACATCTGGACGCGCGAGAGCCGGCGCACGGGCCCCAGGCGGGCGGCTCAAGCGGGGAGGAGCGGGGGAGGGCGTGGGCCGTCGGTGGACCGGCGTCTACGGACCCGTCCAGGTTTCCCATCTGCTCAGCGGGAGTCACCCAGCGAGGAGAGCGTGTCAGCACCAATCTGGTGGCCCAAATCGCCCGTTTTGGGCGAGAGAAAAGCCACGCCCCGCGGCGGGAGGGGCCCGCTCCCCACGGCGAGCCCCCGGAACTGCGGCCCGGCCATCGGTCCGTAGCGCGACCCCATGGCCCCCAGCGCCCCGCCCCCCCCCCCCGGAGCTCCCGGGATCCTCTGGTCGACCCGCGGGACGGGGTGACGGAGCTGGCCGGGGCCGCGCGGGCGCCCAGAGCCAGCCGCCTGCGCTGCGGCCAACGCGGGCCGGTCGGGGAACCCTCGGAGGGGGGACTTGGAAAAAATTCTCGGGCGGCGGGGCCCCTCCGAAGGTCCGGGCCCCGCGCGGGTCCGTGGCCGGGCCGGGGCGGGCCGGGGGCGGCAACCTCGGCCCGGGGACCCCCGGAGCGGGACTTTGAAAAAATTCTCCGACGGTCCGGACCCCACGCGGGACCGCGCCCGGGCCCGGGGCGCCCTCCGCGGGCCACCCCGGACCTACGCCGGAGGCCCCGGTGACGACCGGGCCGCGCGAAGGAAGGCGCGCGAACGGCCGGGGCGTGCCTTGTCCCGTTCTTCTGCCTGCGCCGTCTCGGTGCGGCCCGGTTCGGTCCAGCGCCGTCTAAAACACGGCACCCGGGAGCGCGGCGGCGGCGGCGGCGGCGGCGGCGGCGGCGACGGCCACCGCCTCGGCCACATGAAGCTGCGGGCCCAATTCCGGAACGTGGCTCTGGCGCCGGCGCCCCACCGTGGCCGGGACGATCCCGCCGACGCCGCCGGCGTCCCGAGACGTCGCCTCGGCCAGCGCGGCCACAGCGCCTCCCATGTCGCCGGCGCCGGAGCTCCGGAGGAAAACGATGTCAAAGCGGCCGCCAGGTGGCGGCCGACAACCGGCGCGGGCGACAGCGGGACGGATCCGGATCGGCGGCCGGCGAGGGCGCGTCGCCGGGCGGCCGGACGCCCGGTCCCGTCCCGGCTCTCCCCCCGCCCCCCTCCCCCGCCTCCCAGCGCCGCCGCCGAACACGTTTCTCGGCGCGGGGCGGCCGGAAGGCGTTGGGGCCGGCCACGGCGCGGGGTCGGTTGGGCCAAGGGGATCCACCCGGCCGGGCCCTTTCCCGCCTCGGCCAGGACGATCCTGCCGACGCCGCCGCCGGCGTCCGGGAACGTCGCCTCGGCCAGCGCGGCCACATCGCCTCCCGCGCGTGTCGCCGGCGCCGGAGCTCCGGGGGAAGACGATATCAAAGCGGCCGCCAGGTGGCGGCCGACAACCGGCGCGGAGTGCAGCGGGACGGATCCGGATCGGCGGCCGGCGAGGGCGCGTCGCCGGGCGGCCGGACGCCCGGCCCCGTCCCGGCTCCCCCCCCGCCCCCCTCCCCCGCCTCCCAGCGCCGCCGCCGAACACGTTTCTCGGCGCGGGGCGGCCGGAAGACGGTGGGGCCGGCCACGGCGCGGGGTCGGTTGGGCCAAGGGGATCCGCCCGGCCGGGCCCTCCTCAGGTTCCGGAGGTGTGAGCAGGCTGTGTGGCTGGCTGCTTCTCCCTGACGGAACAGCAGTGGAACGACGGTACCAGCCCACTGCAGCAGCCGCTCTGGGAATGGTGCCTGAGGGCTCCCCGCGGGGCAGGGCCGGTAAACCCTCTCTGCCCCTGAAAGGTCTCTTCCTGCCGCTGCCCCTCAGTGCGTCGTCTAAGCCCGCCTTCGACGGTCAGGACTCCCCGCTCGTCGCAGACATACTCGTTCGCTTGTGTTTCCGGGTCTTTGTCGTCAAGAGAGCTAGGCGGAAGCGTCAGCCTATTCCACCACCTTGGCCCCATCTCCCAAAGTTCCGATCCAAGGGGGTCCGGCCCAGCCGGGCCATTTCGCCCCTCAGCCAGGAAGATCCCGTCTACCCCGCTGGAGCCCTGGAGCACCATGCCGGCCAGCCGGCGTGTCCCACTCGGGGGGGGCCCTGGGAGGGAGGGAGGGAGGGAGGGAGGGAGGGAGGGAGGGAGGGAGGGAGGGAGGACCCCGGGAGGACCCCGGGAGGACGCCGGGAGCCAGGCCGGGCTCGAGGAGACGGAGCGAAGGCCCCGGGCCGCCGTGGCCAGCGCGCGCCCGCCGGGACCGCTTCCCATCCCGTCGGCGCCGCAGAGCTCCGGAGGGGGACGGTATCGAAGCGGCCGCCGGGTGACAGCCGACGACCGGAGCGAAGGGCGGCGGGGGGGTGGAACCGGGTCCACCTGGGCCCCGGCCGGGGCTCGAGGGTGGCAGAGGGGACAGACTCCCCCGGGCCGCCGGGGAAACCTCTCGGGAGCGTCATGGGGCGCGCGCGCGCGCTCGCCCCCGAAAGGGCCGAACGGGGGGGGGGCGCCCGAGGGGATGAGCGTCCACCGGGGGCGGGAGGGAGAAGAGAGCACGTCCCAAGCGTCGGACGGGCAGGTGTTCTCCGATCCGTATCCTTTGGACGGACGCGACAAACGGGACGGGATGAGACCGCCAGTCCCCGAAGTTTTCCTCCTCGTTCTTTGAGTGCCCGCGTGGCGCAGCAGGCAGACCGGGAGACGTTTTCCGCCGTCGTCCCTGTCGCCGAGCCAACGGTACGCGTGAGGCGGGTTGAACGGGCAAATTGCGTCGGGAGGGAGGGAGGGAGGGAGGGAGGGAGCCGTGCGTTTGCCGGCATCCGCGTCGCAAAAGAAAACCACGGCCGCCACCGAGAGCGTTCTTCCTCATCGCTTTCCATCCTCCCGCGACGCGGGCGGGCAAACGGGGGGCGGGGGGGAGGCCGGGAACGCCTTCCCAGAGCCGGTACGGACCGGCTCTGGGCCCCCCGGTCCGACTGGGGAGACATCTCACCGAGGGAGGCCCTCGAGGCTCTCGGGAGCGAGGCCGGACTTAGTGAGGTCCAGCGGAGGCGCGGCGGGCCAGCCGCGAACGCCCGCCCAGAGGCCCTCGGGCGGCTCGGCCCGAGCGAGTGCTCTCCGGGCTCGCGGGCGGACTCGGGAAGGTGGCGTCTCCGGGGCGGGGGGGGGGGAGGGAGAGGGGTGAGTCGGCGTCTCGAGCATCGAGAGATCTCCGGCGGCTCCCGAATGCGGGCGGGCGGGCGGGCGGGCGGGCGTGTGTGCGTGAGTCGTGGGGGTGGGGGGTGGAGTGCCGGAGGGGGGTTGGGGGGTGGGAGGCCGAGAGCGGGGCGGTGGGGGGGTCGGAGGGTGGGGGCGGTGGGGGACCACGCGCCTCGGGCCCGGGGGTGGGGTGCTGAGGTGGGCGGGGAGTTGGCAAACGTTCCGGGTGGCCTGGTGCGTGTGCGCGCGTGCCTGCGCGCGAGCGTGCGTCCGTTCGCGCGCGCGCGCGTCTGTGCGGGGGCGCGTCTTTGCGGGGGCGTGTGCGCGCGTGTCCGGGCGTGTGTGCCTGCGTGTGCGCGCGTGACTGCGTGCGTGCGCGTGCGCGTCTGCGGGCGTGCCCGTGTGCGTGTCCGCCTGCGTCTGTGGGGGCGCCTGCGCACGTGAGCGCGGGTCTGTGCGTGCGTCTGTGTGTGCGTCTGTGCGTGTCTGTATGGGTTTGAGTGCGCGTCTGCGCGTGAGCGCGTGTCTGAGCGTGTGCGCCTGTGCCTGCGCCCGCGCCTGCGCCCGCGCGCGCCTGTGCCTGCGGGAGCGGGCGCGCGCTCAGGCGGACGGGCAGCCCCCCGTCGTCGCCCTCGGTCCGCCGAACGGGCGCCCCCTTGGCCGGATGGAGAGGCTTTTCTCCGCGCCCACGAGGGGAATCGCAACGGGAACCGTAAGGCCGCACGCCGGCGGCGCTAGCGCCGCCTGCCGACGAGGGCCGCCGCCGCCGATCCCCCCCCCCGGCCCGACCCCCAGCCCCCCAACTCGGCCCGCGGTGAGGGCCGGGGCCGTATTCGGCTGGAGGGGGGGGACGGTAAGGCCGAGGGCAGCGTCGCCGTTCCCGCGTTGCACGCGTCGCCGTGCCGCGAGCGTCTCCCGGGAAGCCAGAGGAGCGAGGTGTGTGAAGCCCGTGCCGCGCGCGCGCGGACCCGACCGGGGTGTTCCGGGACGACCGACCGACCGACCGGCCGACCGGCCGACCGTCGTCGTGGAAAGCTCACGGCGGACTGGACATCTGACGGGCCCCTCCCTGTCCGAGCCGACCTCCCGAGGTACGTAGGAGGGGAAGGGTACGGTAGGCTGGTTCGGCTGGAAGCCATCCCACCCCCGGGAGGCGTCGATCGACGGGGAGGCGGGACCGGGAAGGCACCGGTTTCCAATCGGACGATGGCTGAACCTTGGGCGACGGGTACGCGGACTCCTCCGTCTTCGCCCGAGTTCGCGACTCTCTGCGGGGGGAGCTTTCCGGGAAGCGGGTGACGGGCGCGCGTGCCGTCGTCCCGTGAAGGCGCGCTACTACCAAGAGGCTCCGAACGCGGGCCGTCCTCGGGGGGCGGTTTATTTTTTCTCAGTCGGGGGGGACCCCCGCCACAGGGAGAGAAACACCCGAGTTGGAACGGTGCTCGGGTGGGGAGTAGGGCGTGGCGGTGAAGACTGACGTTCGTCATCGTCGTCGTTTCCGTTTAGATAGAGAACTGACTGCGGCGCCGCTGCCGTCGCGTGCCGTCGAGCGGCTCGGGACTCGGAGCGGCCCTAGGGGAGAGAGTCGAGCCGCCCCACGGGCTTCCCAAGGAGGAGCCGGCGGATCCGAACCGCCGACGATCTCGGTCGGCAGCCGAGCTCCGAGCCGCCGCCGCCGCCGCGCCGCCGGGGCTCCGTCTTTGCACTCGGTCTCCGGTACGCGGCGAGTTGGTTTCGCCCGAGGGGCGGAACGGCTCTCGAAGAGGAAAACCCGGTTTCAGAAAAGGAAGGAGACAGGCAGAGGGAGGGGGAGGGGGAGGGGGTGGGCGGGAGGGGTGGGGGAGGGGAGGGGGATGGGGGCAGGGGAGGCGAGGGGGAGGGGAGGGGGAGGGGTGCGGGAGGGGAGGCGGTGGGGGGAGGGACGGGGAGGGGGAGGGGGGAGGGGAGCGGAGACGAGGGGAGGGGAGGGGGAGGGGGACGGGGGAGGGGGGAGGGACGGGAGGGGGAGGGGGAGGGGAGGGGAGGGGAGGGGGGCGGGGAGGGGGACGGGGAGGGGGAGGGGATTGGAGGGGAGGGGGAGACAGGCATACCTGGACGCCGAGCCAGCCCGGTGACGGCGTTAGGTAGAAGAAGGACGGTAGGCGCCCACGCGCTCACGCCCGTGGCTGCAGATACGGACACGCAGGCGCGTGCACGCGCCCGTGCGCGGGCGTGCGGTACGCACGTGCCTGCCCGTGCGTACCCGCGCGGGTACACGCGCGTAGGCGTGGGCGCGCCCACACGGGCGCGCCCGCGCCGGTACGCGCGCGCCCTCGGGCGCGTCCGTGCCCGTGCGTACGCCTAGGGGTGTGCACGCGCGGGCGCCCGCCTCTACGTACCTGCCCGAGGGCGCGCGCGCGCGCGCCCGCGCCTGCACGCGCCTGCACCTTCGCACGGGCACCTGCGCGCGGACCTGCCCGCGCCCCCGCCTCTGCGTGGGATCGGCGAGAGCCGAAAGCGGTACCGCCGCCGCCGCGTTTTCAAGATCCTTTGGCTCACGCGCCCCCCCACCCCCTTCCGGCCACCTTCGGGGGGAAAGCCCAACTTCACGGACGGGCGGAGCGGATAGCCCTTCAGCTGCGCCTCCCTGAAATAGAACGGGAGGAGTCACGAGAGCCTTAGGAAACGGAGCGAGGCGACGAGAGGGTGCGTCGAAAGGCGGGCGTCGAGAACTCCGGCCACAGGCGTTTTCCTTCTGTAGGGTGTAGAAAGCACCCCGCCGCACGCACCCGGCGTTAGGGAGCTGTCTCGAGGGCCGCGGTTTCTACTCCGCCGACTCCTTTCAGTTGAGACGGGGCGCCTCCGAGCGTGTGTGTGCGCGCGACCCGAAGGCGGTCGTCGAGGGACGACGGCACCCTCGGTCCGCCGAACCCCCGCGCCCTCGGACGGACGGGTGGAGAAGCTCTCCTCGACGTCACGGAGGCGGTCCCGACTGAAACCGGAGGGGCACGTGCCGGCGGCGCTAGGCCCGCCGCCGCCGAGGACCGCTGGCGCCACCCCCCCCACCGCCCACCACGCACCCCCAACCCCACCCCGCCTGCGCCCTTGCCGTGGGCCCCACGCTGGCGATATCCGGATCCAGTCCGACGTGGCCGCCGGCTGCCACCCGCCAGGCGGGGAAGAGGTTTGGAGGCGGCGGAGGCGGTGGGGGCGGCGGGGGGCGGCGGGGGTGTGGGCGGTGGGGGGCGGAGGAGGAGGAGGAGGAGGAGGAGGAGGAGGACGGACGGACGGACGGACGGACGGACGGAAGGACGGGAACGCGCCCGCGCGCGCGTGCGCCCGCACCGCAGGGTGCCCTCCGGAGACACGGACGGGCCCACGGAGCACACGGAAACACGGAGATGGACGCGAGGGGGCGCGCGCGCGCGCGCAGCAGACACAACCCCGGGACGCCCGGGAGACACAGAGGTAGGCGCGGGCAGGCAGAACACGCGGGAACGCGGACGCGCGGCACCCACGGACACGGTCCGCTCGCGCACGCGCACGGGGGCCCGGACGCACGGCGACTCGCACGGACGGCGCGGCCGAAACACGGGAAGGTACGCCTCAGGGGCACACGCCCGTGGATCCCCCCAACAGAAGCCCGCCCGCGGCCAACCCCCGCCGCCCCCCCCCGAAGCGGGACGCCCACCCGCGCGGACGGAGGGAGGGGCGCGACGGGGCGGACGGCCGCGCCGCAGCGCTTCGGAGGACACGGCGCCCCCGCCACACACGCGCGACGCGATAGACGCGTCGCGCGCGAGACGGGGGCACGGGCACGAGGTACGTACGCCCGGCCGCGCGCCCGCGCGGCATCCCGAAGAGGGCGCGCCGCACTCGGACGGACGGGGCCGCGCGCGCGCGCGCGCACCGGAGAGGCCACGCGCGCACCCGCGCGGACACGTACGCGCACGCAGCGGCGGCGGCGGCGGCGGCGCCCTCCGGCGACACGGACGCACGCCCGGGGCACGCGGAAACGCGGAGACGCAC